>NC_090223.1:38455424-38755424 GCF_024489055.1 Chanodichthys erythropterus
CCGCCCCTGCTAAGACGGCAAAGCAGCAGCCTACACCAGCCAGACAGCAGGGTGCCGGTCGCGGGCGTGGTGCCCAGCCCGTCTCCGCTAAGCCCGGTGGTAAGCGTAAGAGCAAAACACGGCACTGAGACGGGCAACCTGGAGGGGAAGGATCTTGCTCTTCGGGAGAGTTTTCCACCATCTCTCCCACCCCCGGAGGAGGGCCGGGGGGAATTTGTGTTTGTCTGTCTACCGCCGCTGGCTCTCCGGAGTCCAGCGGTACCCACTTTTTCACAAAAAGAGCAGTTTCCTCAAACTCCAGGTCACAACAAGGGGTGTCTGTCAGTGTGCCAGGCTCCGCCTCGCCGCTGACAGCTCCCCCATTCGCCAGCAGGTGGCAGTGTGATGGTGCAGACCGCGTCCCGTGCGCGGTCTCCCATGCACACTGCTGCCTCGCAGAGTCTGACCCCACTCCGGGCCGCCCCCAAGCTGTCCGGGTCGGGTCCCTCTCTGCCTTGCTGCCCCACCCCCGGTGCGTCTGTGGTGCCTTTGGTCCTGCTGGCTCAGTGTCTGGAAGCGTGGAGCACGCTCCCCAGCCTGTCCAGTTGGCTCATTCGTACTATCAGACTCGGCTATGCGATTCAGTTCGCCCGGCGTCCCCCGGTCTTCAGGGCTGTCCACTTCACTCCGGTGTCGTTGGACAGTGCTCCTGTTCTCCGGGTGGAGATTGCTGTCCTCCTGGCGAAGGGTACAATCAAGCCGGTCCCTCCAGCCGATATGAAGTCGGGGTTTCACAGCCCCTACTTCATTGTACCATAAAAGGGCGGTGGGCTACGGCCAATCCTGGACCGTCCCCAGGATTGGTTTGCAGCAATAGACCTGAAGGACGCATACTTTCATGTCTCGATTCTGCCTCGACGCAGACCCTTCCTAGGTCGGTCTGCGTTCGAGGGTCGGGCATGTCAGTACAAAGTCCTACCCGACATGGTTGTAGCTCCCAACCGGTTGGGTCTTCAGGTCAACTGGGACAAGAGCAAACTCGCCCCCGGGTAGAGGATCTCTTGTTTCGGTCTCGAGCTAGACTCGGTCGCACGGACTGCGCGTCTCACCGAGGTGCGCGTCCAGTCGGTGTTGAACTGCCTGAGCTCGCTCAAGTGCAGGACAGCGGCTCCACTGAAAGATTTTCAGAGGCTCCTGGGGCATATGGCATCTGCAGCCGCGGTAACGCCGCTCGGATTGCTTCATATGAGACCGCTTCAACACTGGCTCCGCGGCCGGGTCCCGAGATGGGCGTGGCAGTGCGGCACGCTCCGTGTCCCCGTGACACCGAGCTGCCGTCACACCCTTATCCGGTGGTTGGACCCTTCGTTTCTGTGGGCCGGAGTACCCCTCGAACGAGTGTCCAGGCACGCTGTGGTCTCCACAGATGTCTCTGCCACGGGATGGGGGGCCACGTACAACGGGCATGCAGTGACAGGTCTTTGGACGGGGCCTCAGCTGCATTGGCATACCAATTGCCTCGAGTTGCTAGCGGTTCGTCTTGCGCTGGCCCGCTTCAAGGAGCTGTTGTCAGGCAAGCACGTTCTAGTCCGCTCACTAAGCATTGCGGCCGTTGCGTACACCTACCGTCAAGGTGGTCTACGCTTCCGTCGCATGTTGCAACTCGCCCGCCATCTCTTGTTGTGGAGTCAGAAGGATCTGAGGTCCCTTCGGGCCACTCGTGTCTCAGGTGTGCTCAACCGTGCAGCCGACGAGCTGTCACGGCAGCATCTACTTGCGGGCGAGTGGCGGCTCCACCCCAGGCGGTCCAGCTGATTTGGCAGCGGTTCGGCGAGGCCCAGGTAGTCCTGTTTGCCTCCCCGGAAACTGCCCTCCGCCAGTGGTTTTATTCCCTGACCGGCGGCACGCTCGGCACGGATGCCCTGGCACACAGCTGGCCCCCGGGTCTGCGCAAACATGCGCTTCCCCCAGTGAGCCTTCTCGCACTATTCATGTGCAAGGTCAGGGAGGACGGGGAGCAGGTTCTGTTAGTGGCTCCGTACTGGCCCACTCGGACCTGATTCTCAGACCTCATTCTCCTCGTGACAGCACCTCCCTGGCCGATTCCTCTGAGGAAGGACACCCTGACTCAGAGACGGGGCACCCTGTGGCACCCGCCTCCCGATCTGTGGAACCTCCACGTGTGGTCCCTGGACGGGATGCGGAGGTTCTGAGTGATCTCCCGCAAGCGGTCGTAGACACCATCACTTCCGCTAGAGCTCCTTCTACTAGGAATCTCTACGCGCTGAAGTGGAACCTGTTCGTCGAATGGTGCGCCTCTCGCCGAGAGGACCCCCGATCATGTTCGGTCGGATCCGTGCTTTCCTTTCTGCAAGATGGGTTGGAGCGAAGGCTGTCTCCCTCCACCCTCAAGGTGTATGTTGCCGCCATTGCCGCACATCACCATGCAGTTGAGGGTAAGTCCCTGGGGAAACACGATCTGATCGTCAGATTCCTGAGGGGGGCCAGGAGACTGAATCCTCCTCGCCCTTCCTCCGTACCCTCTTGGGATTTGACCCTGGTTCTCACAGCTCTCCGGGGTCATCCCTTCGAACCTTTGCAATCAGTCGACCTGAAACTAATGTCTCTTAAGATGGTTCTTCTGGTTGCATTGGCTTCCCTGAAGAGGGTAGGGGATCTGCATGCATTTTCGGTCGACGAAACGTGCCTAGAATTCGGGCCCGGTGCTTCTCACGTCATCCTGAGACCCCGGCCTGGATACGTGCCCAAGGTTCCTACCACTCCCTTCAGAGATCAGGTAGTGAACCTGTAAGCGCTGCCCTTCGGAGGAGGCAGACCCAGCCCTAGCTTTGCTCTGTCCCGTCCGCGCTCTGCGCGTTTACGTGGACAGAACGCGAAGCTTTAGGACCTCAGATCAGCTCTTCATCTGTTACGGAGGCCAGCAGAAGGGAAAGGCTGTCTCCAAGCAGAGGATGGCCCACTGGATAGTGGATGCCATCGCCTTGGCGTACGAATCCCAGGGCGTGCCTTGCCCGCTCGGGTTGAGAGCCCACTCCACCAGAGGGGTGGCCTCTTCCTGGGCGCTGGCTCATGGCGCCTCGCTGACAGATATCTGTAGAGCTGCGGGCTGGGCGACACCTAACACGTTCGCTAGGTTTTATAGCCTACGTGTAGAGCCGGTATCCTCGCGTGTACTCGCATCCACTAGTCGGTAGACGTGTTGTACCCACTCTAAGTGTCGGCTTGCAATGCCATTCCCGCCTCTGGCCGGATACGTGCATACTTTCACTCCAGTCGCGTTCCCCGCTTGGCGAACCCTGTCGAGTTCCTCCGCCTCCCCCTTCGGCTCGGACATTGCGGAGTGTCTGATGCCAGGCCTACATCCGTCGCTGACGCTGTCTGTTGGCTGGGGCCCATATGTCGTGACCCCTCTACGTGAGCGGTCCCATATGTGTATTTTCCACGGTTTAAAACTCCCTACGGGCCGAGTCCGTGTCTTTCCCTTAGCAGAGCCAGCTCTGCTGTCACCTGTCAGATGAGTCTCCCCCTAACCAGGTGGAGCCATCCCAGGGACTCCATATGCGTACTGCCCCCCGGGCCAGTCCATATGTGTATTCCCACGTAAACTCCTCCCCCGTTGGGTAGGTAGTGGTCTCCGCAGCGTCCCTTTGGGTTCGCTTTCCCAGTGTGTCTAGTTTACTTAGTGGGTAGTGGTAGACAGCAGTAGACTCTCTCGGTGTAAGCTCGCCCCCTTCACCGCCAGCCGGTGCTATGGGCGGCTGAGCTTGCGCTGGGCACTGGAAGGGGTTTCGTAACTGTGGCGCTTTAGTTGGGATCCCAATTCGTCGATCACTACTGACGTACGTCGAACGTGACCGACTGAAAGGGAACGTCTCGGTTACGTATGTAACCCTCGTTCCCTGAAGGAAGGAACGGAGACGTACGTCCCGTCGCCACAGTTTCTGTACCCTCGCTGTAGTGCGGACACCAGTTGTCTCCTCAGCGAAAAACAGAGTGCGATTGCATCTGCTTCCTATTTATATACACCTGTCGGGGGCGGTGCGCATTATGCAAATATCGCACGCCAATTCCATTGGCTTGTTTTAGTTTACACGAAGATGATAGGGCTCTCTAAGCGATATCCCAATTCGTCGGTCACTACTGACGTACGTCTCCGTTCCCTCCTTCAGGGAACGAGGGTTACATACGTAACCGAGACGTTATTGTACATGTAAGTTTATGAGACTCTCCTGGTTTTTTAACCACTGTTTCAGGCTGAGTGAATGTCTGACATTCAGTACCTGTGGAAAAAGAAACAATATTAAATGTTAGAAAGATGTTATAATGTTACATTGTTGCACTCTTAATGATTATCTTATGCAGTGACTCACATGGTAAAACTGCCAGAATTACAAATACAAGAATCTTCTTAAACATGGTGTATTTAAGTTTAAACCAGAAAGACAGACTTTGTTCCTAGAGTTCAGATGTCTGTTCAGATCACAAAGATTGACACATTTAAAGAAGGAAGCTGATTTGCATATATTAAAATCAGAGAACTGATGGTATGAAAGACTGACGTATGTTTGGTCCAGATTTAGATTTCAATGGTTAATGTTTGAGATCTTCATAAACAGACCGTTATTTTTTTTATTATTAGAGATAAAAGTAATTTTTGTGTATTGTATTATTTTTCATTTTTAATTCTTTAATGGATTTTAATGTAATTGATTTTAATTATATTATGAAATTCAGATATGACTACAAACCCCATTTCCAGAAAAGTTGGGATATTTTGTAAAATACAGTAAAATCAAGATTCTGTGATTTGTTAATTTTCTTGAAAATTTATTTAACAGACGAAAGTACAAAGAAAAGTTGGTCTTCAGTGTATTTTGTAAATATAAATCTTAAGTGTATTTTGTAAATATGAACAAATTTTGATTTTGATGGCTGCAACACACTCCAAAAAAGTTGTGACAGAGGCAAAATAATAGAGAAAAGGTTAAAGAATATCAGAGTTAAACAATTTTGAAACAGTCCACAATAAGCAGGTGAATTGGTAATAGGTGAGGGGATCGTGATTGGGTATAAAAGGAACATCTCAGTCTTTGCAAGCAAAGATGGGTCATGGCTCACCACTTTGTACCAAATTTCATGACAGAATTGTCAGACAAATCAAAAATCACATTTCTTAATGCAAGATTGCAAAGTATTTAAGTCTTTCATCATCTGCATGCATAATATTGTGAAAAGATTCAGGGAATCCAGAGAATCTCAGTCCACGTTGGGTCAGGCAAGAGACCTCTGTTAAATGTGCGTGATCTTCAAGCTCTCAGATGGCACTGCATGAGAAACCGTCATGCTGCTGTGTTAGAAATAGCCACATGGGCTCGGGAGTACTTTGGAAAACCACTGTCACTTAACACAGTCTTCCGCTGCATCAGGAAATGCAACTTGAATCTCTGTTACACAAGGAGAAATCTATACATCAGTTCTATACAGAGATGACACCGAGTTCTCTGGGCCCGAGCTCATCTCAGATGGTCCAAAAAACAGTGGAAATGTGTGCTGTGGTCAGATGAGTCCAAGTTTCAACTTGTTTTTGGAAAAAATGGACATTGAGTTCTCAGTCCCAAAGACGAAAGGGACCATCCAGACTTTCATCAGTGACTTGTGCAAAATCAAACATCTGTCTTGGTATGGAGGTGCATCAGTGCAAACAGGATGGGTGACTATATGTGTGAAGGAATCATTGACATGGAGGCGTATACTGGGATTGTACAGAGACATAAACTGCCATAAAGACAACATCTTTCCTGGGAAGCAAGACAATGTCAGGCTTCATTCTGCACATGCTGAAACAGAGTGGTTTCTAGACGCTCTACACCATAGAGGGGATGTGCTTGACTGTCTGTCTGCAGTCCAGATCTGACTCCTGTTGAAAATATATGGCCCATCATGAAAAGGAGAATCAGACAAGGATGACCAAAGACTGTTGAGCAGCTGTCTTGTGTCAGGCGAGATTGGGCAAAATTTTACTTGCAAAACTTCAAAAATTTGTACCCTCAGCTCACAAACAATTAAAAAGAAGCAAAGGTGATGTGACACAGTGGTAAACATGCCTCTGTCCCAACTTTTTTGGAGTCTGTTGCAGCCTTCAAAATCTAAATTTGTTTATATTTACAAAATACACTTAAGTTGGTCAGTGAAAACATTGAACATCTTATCTTTGTACTTTTGTTAGTTAAATAAAGTTTAAAGAGAATTAACAAACCACAGATTCTTGATTTTATTGCATGTAGTTTAAATTTTTTAAATAACACAATGTAGAAAAATAAAATATAAGACGATATCAATTCTAGTGATACATTACTGCCATCTATTGGTGTTTGGCCAATACTGTTGTAAGACTCACAGATTAAAATGCTTCAGTTCATTGACAGACACAGATCTGTGCTGTTGAAATAGTGGCTAAAAACTCAAACACAGGGTCAAAACAAAGACATAAAAATCTTTTAAACTTACCTTCGAGTCTGGCGATCTTAAAGAAAGCAAAGCCAATGTTGTGAGACACATAGAAGAGATTACTGATTTTATTGACTTCCTATTGAAACATATAATACTTTATCTGTAAATCTGTTGTTCTATAAATCTGTTGTTATAAAACTTTTGAAGAAAAACATGATGAATACTCTAATTTGTACAATTATATGATGTTTTTGTACATGGAGGCTGTTTGCGTCTGTCACTGTGATTCTCTGGCACAATAATACACAGCTGTGTCTTGAGCTTGCATATTATTTCCCTGCAGTGTTATTGTGTTACTGGAGGTGTCTCTGGTGATGCTGAACTTGTTTTTCAGTGAATCCTTGTAGTATAAGCTTCCACCAGAGCTGATCCAGCCAATCCACTCCAGAGCTTTTCCTGCAGGCTGACGAATCCAGGCTGTATGTTCACTAGTAACTGAATATGAGACTTTACAGTTGATAGTTAGAGTGGCATCAGGACGGACAGTCAGAGACTCAGGCTGAGTGAGTTCATATGAATGAATACCTGTATCAAATCAAATAACAGCTGTTAGTAAAATAGCATGAAGTTTAAAGATGGTTAACAAGCTTTTTAGCAACAAAATGATGCATCACACAGAAAAGTAGATAAACTTACAGGATACTACTGCCAGAAGCAACACTAAAGATGAAGAGATCATGGTGTGTTTCACAGCACAGTTTGTTCTTCTCTCCCTCTAGTGATCAGATGAATGTATAAACTGACTCATGTCTGGTGTTTAAATATGCAACAAGATTTACATAAACACACAGAGCTAATAATCATCTCCACATGCTAAAAAATATTTATGTTACGGTTCATATTTTTTTATTTCTCTCATAGAGAATTTTATGACATCAAGCTTATGTTTTGTCAACATTTTTCTCTACTGCACATTTTATATATCTCCATCTAGTTTCATTCTTTTTCAGGGGTTGATAAAACTAATATTGGTCTATTGGAAAGCAACAAAAGCAGTAGGTCAGTAATCTGGTTCTGTTGGACCTGCATCTGAAAGTCTAAAGGCCTCGATTTTGCCTGTAATAATGAAGAAAACTTGTCAACTTAGAAAACAATTCTTTTTATTCAAGATGTTTTAGAACTGCTTGTTGTTTATTACTGTATTCATAGTAAAATGCTGATATTCATTATTGTATTTTGCCCTTGTAGAGTCACTTTCACTTGTAGACTCCTGGAAGAGTCTCTGGTTATTTGAAACATATTTTTAGTTTGTCACTGTAAAATGTGTAGCCACTACCACAAATCTACATATCAAAAAATATGTGTTGTGTTAAAGGAGTCAGATATGCATTTGTGCTGTGTGATGTTAGAGCTTTTATAGTGTGTAAATTTAACAGTAATATAATAGGCTTTAATAATGCTGTGACAGATGGTATATCTTCTCATTAGGCTGTATTTTATGGATTTTTTATTCTCTGCTGCCACCTGTTGAACTCTAGTGACAAGAGATGAAACTATCAAGTGGTTTTTGTTCAGCTGTTCAATAACTTTGTGTCTCTGTGTTTGTTTTGCGCAGTAATATGTGGCTGAGTCTTCTGTTGTCAGGCCCGACAGTTTCAGATATACCATATTCTTTGAATTATCTCTGGTGATTTCAGTTCGTCTGTTGAAGGCTTCGGCGTAGTCATGGTCGCTGCCATCACTATAAACACGTCCAATCCACACAAGAGGTTTTCCAGCTTGTTGTCTGATCCAGTGCATGCTACAGCAGCTAAAGCTGAACCCGGATCCTCTACAGGACAGAGTCAGAGTTTCTCCAGGCTTTTTCTGAACTGTGCTTTCAATGGACTCCATACTTTGACATTTTAAACCTAAAAGAAAGATTGAAACGACTTATTTAATTTGAAACATATATGTATTAGAACTGACAATAGAAATGTGTTTCATGAGAAAACTCACGGTGTACGCTGAATGAGAGCAGCAGTAAGCAGAGTGAACTCTTCATCTTGAAAGTGGTGATGTGACGCTCCAGATCCAATCAGAAGCACATAAATACTGAACAAACATACAGGAGTGTTTGATTTGCATTGGAGGGTCACAAGATACAATCATGACTGAAGGACTAAACTATTTAAGAACAGTATGACGTGAATGTGAATATGTACCTTTCTGTTCACTGTTATATGTCACAATACACAATAAGAAAAGTTTTTCTGCATTTTATTTTTTGTTTGTTGATCACACGTGCTCATGCTGTTTGCAGTCAACTAGATAACATGATATTCATTCATGCTGCTTGAAAACTGAATCAACAGAAAAGAGAATCGAAAAAATAAATAAATCTCGTGTGGAAACAGGTGCATGTTAATTTTATCTTTCTAAATAATTATTAGTGTGTCTCAATCAGTGACTGAAAACTTCAATCGCTCCTCTGAGACAACAGTAACACTGGATCAAAACAAGCTCAAAACTGAACTTTACTGACCAACAGACTTTATAACCTGATGAAAGCAAAGAGATGCAAGAGGTGATGGATTTCATTGATGGAGAGAATTTTAATGTCATCAAATTAATATCAGCTGTGAATGATGAACATTTTATGAAAATTGGTTTTGAACCTTTGAGGATAAAACATGATAAATCACCTAATGTGTGAATATGATGATGTTTTTGTACAGGGAGGCTGTTTGCGTCTGTCACTGTGTCTGTCTGGCACAATAATACACAGCTGTGTCTTGAGCTTGCATATTATTTCCCTGCAGTGTTATTGTGTTACTGGAGGTGTCTCTGCTGATGCTGAACTTGCTTTTCAGTGAATCCTTATAGGATAAGCCTCCATCTCTCCAGATCACTCCAATCCACTCCAGAGCTTTTCCTGCAGGCTGACGAATCCAGGCTGTAGCATCACTAGTAACTGAATATGAGACTTTACAGTTGATAGTTAGAGTGGCATCAGGACGGACAGTCAGAGACTCAGGCTGAGTGAGTTCTTCTGAATGAATACCTGTATCAAATCAAATAACAGCTGTTAGTAAAATAGCATGAAGTTTAAAGATGGTTAACAAGCTTTCTAGCAACAATATGATGCATCACACAGAAAAGTAGATAAACTTACAGGATACTACTGCCAGAAGCAACACTAAAGATGAAGAGATCATGGTGTGTTTCACAGCACAGTTTGTTCTTCTCTCCCTCTAGTGATCAGATGAATGTATAAACTGACTCATGTCTGGTGTTTAAATATGCAACAGAAGATTTACATAAACACACAGAGCTAATAATCAACTCCACAAGCTCAAACAACAAGAATATTTGGATTACATGAAGAGGCATCATCACACTGTGCTGAACTTTTAGTTATTACTGATATGGTTGAAGTTCATTAGCAGAAAATATAAACAGTTTATTGTGACTGTAAGTGATTCAAACTATCAAAATGTAAAATTAAGTATTCTTTGATTGAACTGGTCGTGATCAGAGCATTTATGTTTAAACATATGTCTTAGAGATTTTGTGTTATTTTTTGCATATATTTATTATATTTGTGTTATTATTTTATTGATGTTACATCTGACAGCAACAACAGCAGTAATAATGTATGTTTCTGTTGGGTCATCATCAGAAACACTTGCTTTTCTCACTTGTTCAGTGAATTTAAATAAATTTTAAGTTTTAAAATTAGCATGCAGATTGTCTGATCTGGTTTCAGCAATGGACCTGTAACGGTGCCCGTCTTGTTATTGAATAAACTTAGCTAACAATCAGTGGCGTCTGGGCATGCAGGGTATGCACATGCATATGGGCACATATCTATTATTGACCGGTATTCACATTTCTGTCATTATAAATTGGCTTTCTGAAATGTATGCATGCAGTAATGTAAGTAGTACAGAATTTTAAACGACTACGTCTGCACATTTTAATATACTGCACAAGATGCGAATAAATGTAACTGGTTACACTCCCTGGGGTGGATACTTATTATTCAACAAAATACATAAAATGTGATGGAAATATATTTAGAAAAGAAACTTGTAGTAAATTTATTAAGCATGTGCATTACAAAAGTCTGTGACAGAATAATTCATTCATAACTGGAATAATCTTCTGACTCAACGCATCTATGATCATTCTGAAATTCCAAAGCCCGAGTCAAATCGGTGGAAATCAAACTTGGACTATATTGAAAAGGCGTTTTTTTTCAAAGTCATAATGATGGAGGTAACACTTTAGAATACTGATCCTTCATAAATGAATAACTGCACAGGAACAAATTAATAATGCATTATTAACACTCTAGTAACTACTATTAACTAACAAGCAGTACCGCAGTAAAGATAGTTTGCGGTTTGATATTCAGATTTCTTTTGGCTATAAATACGCAGTGCGCTGTCATAGACATGCAAATAATACCAAATATCGTTCTCCATGATTTGTGAATTAAGGTGACGCTGTCCTTTGGGCTGAAATCAGGGTTTTTTTTCGTAGCGACTCTTAATTTTATAATGGCTATAGCTCCAAATGTTGGACACTTAGAGGAATGAAACTGGTGTCATCTTCACCAGCTTGATCTGTGAATTTTTTCACAGCAAAGCTCTTGTCCGTAAACCCCTTGGTAAGACCGCCAGTAAGGAATGTGAAATAAAGGCGTTCTTCATGTTTAACGTCTATTACCAATGAACAGGCAGACTGCTGGAATAAAATAACATTGTTTTAGGTCGAGCTCGATTTGTGAAAACTTTCACAATAGCATTTTATCTCGTGGTCGTGTTTCTCTTTGCTCTGCCCCCCATTTTTTGTATAATATGATATATATATTATATAAATGACCTTGTACAGATAATGTACATCACTATTCTCATTTTTGAAACTTTCACAGTTCAGTACGGGTCAGCTGACCCTTCCCAGGGTCACTAGCATCACTTTTCTGATCTGTGAAAACTTTCACAGTTCAGTACGGGTCAGCTGACCCTTCCCTGGGTCACTAGCATTACTTTTCTGACCTGTGAAAACTTTCACAGTTCAGTACGGGTCAGCTGACCCTTCCCAGGGTCACTAGCATTACTTTTCTGACCTGTGAAAACTTTCACAGTTCAGTACGGGTCAGCTGACCCTTCCCAGGGTCACTAGCATCACTTTTCTGATCTGTGAAAACTTTCACAGTTCAGTACGGGTCAGCTGACCCTTCCCAGGGTCACTAGCATTACTTTTCTGACCTGTGAAAACTTTCACAGTTCAGTACGGGTCAGCTGACCCTTCCCAGGGTCACTAGCATCACTTTTCTGATCTGTGAAAACTTTCACAGTTCAGTACGGGTCAGCTGACCCTTCCCAGGGTCACTAGCATTACTTTTCTGACCTGTGAAAACTTTCACAGTTCAGTACGGGTCAGCTGACCCTTCCCAGGGTCACTAGCATCACTTTTCTGATCT
Organism: Chanodichthys erythropterus; assembly: GCF_024489055.1. Taxonomy (NCBI): domain Eukaryota; kingdom Metazoa; phylum Chordata; class Actinopteri; order Cypriniformes; family Xenocyprididae; genus Chanodichthys; species Chanodichthys erythropterus. The sequence continues at coordinate 38,467,345 of NC_090223.1, forward strand.
GTGAAAACTTTCACAGTTCAGTACGGGTCAGCTGACCCTTCCCTGGGTCACTAGCATCACTTTTCTGATCTGTGAAAACTTTCACAGTTCAGTACGGGTCAGCTGACCCTTCCCTGGGTCACTAGCATCACTTTTCTGACCTGTGAAAACTTTCACAGTTCAGTACGGGTCAGCTGACCCTTCCCTGGGTCACTAGCATCACTTTTCTGATCTGTGAAAACTTTCACAGTTCAGTACGGGTCAGCTGACCCTTCCCTGGGTCACTAGCATCACTTTTCTGATCTGTGAAAACTTTCACAGTTCAGTACGGGTCAGCTGACCCTTCCCAGGGTCACTAGCATTACTTTTCTGACCTGTGAAAACTTTCACAGTTCAGTACGGGTCAGCTGACCCTTCCCTGGGTCACTAGCATCACTTTTCTGATCTGTGAAAACTTTCACAGTTCAGTACGGGTCAGCTGACCCTTCCCAGGGTCACTAGCATTACTTTTCTGACCTGTGAAAACTTTCACAGTTCAGTACGGGTCAGCTGACCCATCCCTGGGTCACTAGCATCACTTTTCTGAACTGTGAAAGTTTTCACAGATCAGAATAGTGATGTACATGACCCTGGTATGGGTCAGCTGACCCGTACTGAACTGTGAAAGTTTTCACAGATCAGAATAGCGATGTTAGTGACCCTGGGAAGGGTCAGCTGACCCGTACTGAACTGTGAAAGTTTTCACAGATGAGAATAGTGATGTACATTATCTGTACAAGGTAAATTATATATATATATATATATATATATATATATATATATATATATATATATATATATCATATCATACAAAAAACAGGGGGCAGAGCAAAGAGAAACACGCCCACGAGATAAAATGCTATTGTGAAAGTTTTCACAAATCGAGCTCGACCTAAAACAATGTTATTTTATTCCAGCAGTCTGCCTGTTCATTGGTAATAGACGTTAAACATGAAGAACGCCTTTATTTCACATTCCTTACTGGCGGTCTTACCAAGGGGTTTACGGACAAGAGCTTTGCTGTGAAAAAAATCACAGATCAAGCTGGTGAAGATGACACCAGTTTCATTCCTCTAAGTGTCCAACATTTGGAGCTATAGCCATTATAAAATTAAGAGTCGCTACGAAAAAAAACCCTGATTTCGGCCCAAAGGACAGCGTCACCTTAATTCACAAATCATGGAGAACGATATTTGGTATTATTTGCATGTCTATGACAGCGCACTGCGTATTTATAGCCAAAAGAAATCTGAATATCAAACCGCAAACTATCTTTACTGCGGTACAAGACCGGTTGGGGAGTAGTTAACTACATGTAGCGGCGCTACTAGTTTAACTACATTTTTCAGTAGCTTGTATGTAGTTCAGCTACTTTTAAAACAGTGTAGCTTTTCCAGTAGTTAACTACATTTTCCAGCAAGTATCGGTGTAGCGCGACCAAAAGCTACAAGCTACAATCCGTTTTGTGTTCTGACGAGTTCGTCTTCAGCGTCTTCAGATCACGAACTAAAATCGTGCATTACCGCCATCTATTGTTATATCACGCATCTTGCGGCTTTATCAGTTCATCGGCAGTTCATCGAGAAGAGATCGCCTGAAGATTATGTAAAGGACAAAGCATCCGTCAACTGAACTGAACAGAAAACAAAATCGCGTTAAAGCTTAGTGCGCTTATCACACGGCAAAGGCTGATCTAATAAAAACGGTTGCTCGGGTATAAGATTGTTCACGCGAGAAGCACATGATTCGCGTCTCAAAGCTTTATAACTGCATGTGCTGTGAGTTTAACCTGCATTTGTGTTCCGGTTCGGTTGTGCAGGTCCGGTTCCAGAATCAAATCATTGAGGGTGCCTCTGAAATCAGTCAGGGTTTTATAGTAAAGTGCAGATGTAATGTGTAAACAACGGCTCCACCATAATAAGAATAGCAATGTATAGTGAGACATTTAAGATTAAGGAATTTTACAAATAATTGGAATAGAATTTCAAAAATATTGATACAAAAATTATAATATTTTACTAGTCTGCATTTACATTTCTTATTCTTATTCTTATTCTTATTATTGCATATTTTTGTCCCGTGTTATGGTTAAATTTTGAGCATGAATCCTGCATTTATATGTAGAAATCACTTCTGAAATTGCAGAGTGCAATTGGTGGTCGGTCCTCAAAAATTGATATTAAAATTCTGAATGTATTATATATAAAGCATGCAAAGAGAGTCAGTGTGAGATATAGACTACATTTGAGTAGGCCTATTGTATCTTTTGATATAGTTTACAAAATAAAACAGTATCCTTTGAAATCATAATTGTAGTGAATTGCTTTGTTTTAAACCCCAAACATCTTGCTTAAACATTCTTCATGAACAGTTATCCAGTTATTTGTAATAAGCTATGTCGTTTTAAAAAAAAAATAAATAAAAAATTAAAAGTAGTTTCAATGTAGCTAGCTACTTTTTGATAGTAACTTGTAGTGTAGCTGACTACTTTTTCAAAAGGGTATTGACAGTAGTTTAACTACTTTAATTTATGAGTAGCTTGTCAAACTACAGTTTCAGAGTAGCTTCCCCAACACTGCTAACAAGTAACTCTGATGAATGAATTAGTAAGTAATAGTGCTAAACACAGCTGCTAAAAAGATGATTGTGTTGAGATGAAAACCTCCTCATTCATTTTCTGTTAAACGTTGAATTCTTAAATTTTTGGATGTGATTTTTTTCTAGAAGTGTCTCCTGCTCAAGTTCTTTTGACTTTTGAAATGCTTTGTAATATTTTGTTGTTCTTCTCTTTTGTTTCTTCTTTTAAATATGAAGCAAGAAACATTAATCCTATACAATATCTCTGATCTGCTGGACTGAGAATCACAAAGGCAGACAGTGCCCTCTATTGTAATATCAGCAGTATTCTCATTAAAGATTAATAACTTTACTGTGACTGCACACAGCAAAAGAAAAAAAAAAAAGGAAAAGTGTGGGGGGGGTAACATATTCTTCCAACCCATTCCAGAGCTTTTCCTGCAGCCTGTCGTATGAAGTCAGTGCAGTAGCTGCTGTCAGTCACTGAATATCCAGAGATCTTACAGGACAGAGTCAAAACCTGACCAGGCCTTAAGACCACAGAAACAAATATGGCCTGACATGTTAGAGAAATTAAAACATTTTTTTATAACCATGTTTAAGAATTTTTTATTATGAAGTATTTCTATAGAAACAATGGAGACTTACGAGAGACACGACCGTAGAAACAACCAGAGAGATGAGGAGACCATGGTGGACTAGTTTTCATTAGTGGTGGGGGAGAGCAGTGACTCTTTCTGCAGGGTAAATCGTTACACCAGTAGGTGGCGACAAGTGACTGTGTTTATGAGTGAATCATTGAGTCATTCATTCAACCTATTCGTTCAAAAACACTGATTCATTCAGGAAGTAAACTCCACTATTGTGTGTTGCTCTGAGGTGTGGTGGTTAATTCTGTTGTGGCTTCATTTGAAATATCTTCAGTGATACAGTGAAAACAGGCAAAGTAACTGCCAAAACTGTGTCTAAAATGTATGTTTCTTAATATTATATCTTATTCTTAATGTTTATCAAACTCTTGTATAAAAATCAATATCACAATTGTGACTTTGTCCTGAATTGGCCTATAATCACGTCTGTGCTGATAGCAACAGCCCTTCTGCTTGTGTAATATTGTTTAGTTAGTATTTATATGAACGTGTTTGTTTATTTGATGACAGAGGGAAGCTTACAGTAGCCTATATGTCACTGATTCTGATTCAGTAAAATGCAGTCATGAGCCTCTGCAGGTCAAATAATGGCCTAGACCAGAAATAGTGTATCACAGCATAAGCATAATTCACACAAAACAGGGGCAGGACTGTATTGGAAACAATGGAAATTTAAAATTTCCCACTTTTTTCATTACCATTTTAAAATGTTAGAATGAGTTTTTCTAACTGATTATTTTTTATATGATGCATTGCAGCTGATAAGTTAATATTTATCATCTGTTTATGTGAATGAGGAAGAGGTTTTTGTATTGCTTTGACTCTGAACTCATTCACAGTGACTCTCTAGCACAGTAATAGACAGCAGTGTCTTCAGTCTTGAGGCTGTTCATCTGCAGGTACAGTTGACTGCTGGAGTCATCTCTGGACACTGTGAACCTTCCCTGGACTGACTGGGAATAGTAGATCGGAGAACTGGATGTGCTGATGTATGCAATCCACTCCAGTCCTTTTCCAGGACTCTGTCTGATCCAATGTAGATATAGACTGCTGAATGTAAATCCAGTTATTGTACATGTAAGTTTATGAGACTCTCCTGGTTTTTTAACCACTGTTTCAGACTGAGTGAATGTCTGACATTCAGTACCTGTGGAAAAAGAAACAATATTAAATGTTAGAAAGATGTTATAATGTTACATTGTTGCACTCTTAATGATTATCTTATGCAGTGACTCACATGGTAAAACTGCCAGAATTACAAATACAAGAATCTTCTTAAACATGGTGTATTTTAGTTTAAACCAGAAAGACAGACTTTGTTCCTAGAGTTCAGATGTCTGTTCAGATCACAAAGATTGACACATTTAAAGAAGGAAGCTGATTTGCATATATTAAAATCAGAGAACTGATGGTATGAAAGGCTGACGTATGTTTGGTCCAGATTTAGATTTCAATGGTTAATGTTTGAGATCTTCATAAACAGACATATAATATAAGAGATAAAAGTCATTTTTGTGTATTGTATTATTTTTCATTTTAAATTCTTTAATGGAATTTAATGTAATTGATTTTAATTATAATATGAAATTCAGATATGACTACAAACCCCATTTCCAGAAAAGTTGGGATATTTTGTAAAATACAGTAAAATCAAGATTCTGTGATTTATTAATTCTCTTGAAAATGTATTTAACTGACGAAAGTACAAAGAAAAGTTGGTCTTAAGTGTATTTTGTAAATATAAACAAATTTTGATTTTGATGGCTGCAACACACTCCAAAAAAGTTGGGACAGAGGCAAAATAATAGAGAAAAGGTTAAAGAATATCAGAGTTAAACAATTTTGAAACAGTCCACAATAAGCAAGTGAATTGGTAATAGGTGAGGGGATCGTGATTGGGTATAAAAGGAGCATCTCAGTCTTTGCAAGCAAAGATGGGTCATGGCTCACCACTTTGTGCCAAATTTCATGACAGAATTGTCAGACAAATCAAAAATCACATTTCTTAATGCAAGATTGCAAAGTATTTAAGTCTTTCATCATCTGCATGTGTGGCAGGAGGGGTTATTGTTGCTTACGTCACGATGTTTTAGCTTATTGGCAGTGTCACTGGGTTATAAAAACGGGAACATGCGTGTTACCTGGGATGCGTCATTTGGGGAACTGTTGCATCGTTAACGCGCTTCCGTCACTTCCCGGAACTGGATGTGAGTGCTCGACACGGTAGGAACGCGCTGCTAGTTATCTTGTTTGATATGGCCTGTGTGTTTACGAGAGGCGTACACTCTATCTAATGTGTTTTAGAGACTGCAACTTGGTTGGAGAGCAGTTCTACCAGGACTCGGCGAGTTTTGCTGCAATGTCGTTTATTATTGTTTACATGTAGTGGGTGTAGACATCGAAGGTAGGTCGAATGCTGTTAATTTCTATTTAACCGCGTTAAGCGACGTATGCATTCAGGAGCGCACTGATTAAATTGAGTATGTTCTTAACTCAACCCCTTTTCTTAGCTGTGAGAACCAGATGCACTTGCTGGGTCGCTGTTTTCTGTACCGGCGTTTGCTTGAAAAGACTCTATTTGTTGGCTCTTTATAGAAACGTTAATCTCTGCAATTGGTAAGTATTCATGCACACATATTATGGTGAGAGAATGTATCTAACAGAGTAACAGTCTCGCTTTATCTATAGGTGTCGTGACGGCCGTAACTGCAATCTATTTGGGGTGCTCCGCGTTTGTTATGGCTGCAGTGCTGTCCTGTTTCCAGTTTCTAATTTTCTCTTTTCGTAAATTCTTTTCTGACTGTTATATCGTTTTGTTTGCTCTTTCTTCAGTTGTATTAATAATATTTTTGTCTTTGAAGTTTGAATCATTTCAGTTTAAATTCCAATTATTATATGTTTGTGACTTTCTTTAGTTTATTTTTGCTTGTTTCTTTAGTTGCATTAGATTGCTGTATTGTTTTTGGGGTTTGAATTACCTTTGTCTCTAATGTTGATTATATTTTTGTGATTCTTTACTTATTATTTGATTTGCTTCCCTCAGTTGCATTAGATTTTGTTGTGTGACTTATATCATTTGTTTAAAGTCTATTCTGCTTTTTTCCCCCCTTTTTTTGTTTACTTGTATTTTGTTGAAATTTTGACTTTTGCTTTAAGCAATTATTTGTTACCAATATTCATTTATTTGTGTTCTTTGATTGGTTGAGTTGCACTACCCAGTTTCTAAAAGTGATAGTGTGCTTGATTCTGATCACTTTTGTCTCGGCAGGGCCTGAGCACCAGGGGCAGAGGACTGGTTTTAGGTGGTGGTATATCCCTCACAAGTGTGCAGTGACCACCTCACCGTGTGTGTGTGTATGTGTGTGTGTGTGTGTATGCGCGTGTGGACACAGTAAGTGCAGTGATTCTCCTACAGGTGGTGTGGTCTGATTATTCGTTTTTACTGGTAAGCTCTAGCCCCTGCCCTCGACTTGTTCTAAGAATCTTAAGTGGCCTGTGTGGCTGGGACAAATGTCTAATTGTTTGTTTTTAATATTGTTTTTAATGATGTCAATAAAATAATTTTGTACTGTTACCCATGTCTCTGACTCTAATTAGTGATACGAATCTGTGTAAACAACTATAAGTGGTTTATTCTAATTCTTTGGGTGAAACTCCCAAAGTGGCGTAGTCGGAGTGAGTTTGACATCTTTATAATTTCCACTGCATTTAAAATAAAAGTCCTTATTGCCCTCGAACCCCCGCCACATTGTGGCGTAGTCGGCAGGATCACTATAATTTTGCGTCAGAGACATTGGGTTTTCGTTGTATTGCTTTTGCGTTGTGTATTTTGAGTTTGTGTTTTTGGAAACAGGGCAGCAGTGCATTGTTCCAGAGTCGTTCCATTTGGTGGCCTCTTTCCTGTGGTAAGTGTTTTTCTAAGGAAAAAACGGAGAAATTTAAAGATGGAGGATGAATTACAAGAATTGAGGGATTTGGTAGCTCAGTTGAGAGCTGACAATGCACGGTTGCAGCAGGCACAGGCACCAGTTGGGTTGCCTGGTCCTGATGCCGCCTTGCCTGGCACCTCCACTGCTCCGCCTGTTACCCCTCAACCAGCTGGTGCCGTTGCATCTGAACGATTTGTTTTTGTACCGCGAGATCGACGGTGCCCAAAGTTTAATGGCAAATCAGGTTTATGTATTGACGAATGGGTTGAGGAGGCACAGGCGTGCATGAGGGTACGTTATATGTCGACCGCAGACCAAGCTTTCTTCTTGTTTGACCACTTGGAGAGAGAGGCCCGGGAAGAGATTAGGTATCGGCCTGATTTAGAACGCAGAGACCCTGATAAGATTATTAAGGCATTGTGTGATCTTTATGGCTGTTCTCAGTCTTATGTAGCGTTACAGGAGGCCTTCTTTTCTAGAAAGCAACAAGAGGGTGAGACTCTGTTAGAATTTTCTCTTGCGCTTATGGGCCTGTTGGAAAGGGTTAAGATCCGGTCGCCGCATGTTATCCCTAATGCAGAAACCTTATTGCGGGATCAATTTGTCGAGCACGTCGCTGATAGTGGCCTGAGACGAGAGCTGAAGCAGTTGGTTCGTCGCCAACCTACTGCCACCTTATTATACGTCCGCAGTGAAGCAATTAGGTGGGAACAAGAGGGGATGCCTGGGGGAGCGAGGGGGCGTAGTCAGTCGGTCCCACTAGCATACGGCATTCAATATGGGGTGCGTGGGGAGACGTCGGTCGAATTTGCAAGGTCGTCACCGCAGTCAGAGCTGGGCGAATTGAGAGAAATGTTGCGACAGCAACAACAACAGTTGAATCAGCTCACACAAACTTTCGCCCGTTTTCAAACATCACAGGTACGTAGTCGTTCTCCTCGTTCTGGTCCAATTATATGTAGACGGTGTCAGCGACCGGGCCATTTTGCCCGTGAGTGTGATGGGGAACGAAGTTTCCCACGTCCTCCCCAGCCTGCGACTGGTTTCTCTACAGCTGAGAATGGACAGGCATGTTCCCCCCGACCGTCGGAAAACTAGTTCCCACCAGGTCACGGAGTCACAGCCTGGGTGGGGAAGGAATTGACTCAAGTAAGATAAGTGCACATCGCTTAGTTTCTAATTTAATCTCCTCTTGTCCACATGTGATCGCTTTTATGGGGGGTGTTTCAGTGCCCTGCTTAGTGGATACAGGTTCGATGGTGTCGACAATTACCGAAAGCTGTTTTCGACAACATTTTGAACCGTGGGGTCAGGACCGCCTTCAAAATTGTCAGTGGTTACAACTTCGAGCTGTCAATGGGCTTATCATTCCGTACGTTGGATATTTGGAGCTAGATGTGGAACTTTGTGGTAGGTTGGTCATTGGGTGTGGTGTCCTGGTGGTCCGGGATCCTCCTGATGGCATGAGTCTGGATGTCCCTGGAGTATTGGGGATGAACATCCTTGGCCGGTGTTATCAGGAGCTTTTTGGACAACATGGCAGCGCTCTCTTTGACCTTCCTGCAATTACACAGTTACCTGATGTGTCTGATGCATTGCAATATTGTCGTCGAGTAAGTGCTAGGATGCTCTCCAATCATGTGGGGTGGGTGCGGGTGCATGGACGCAAGGTGTGTCGCATCCCAGGTGGCACCATGAAGCTGGTGGCTGCAACCTGTTCGGCCCAGTATTTTGGCAGTACTGTTTTGCTTGAGCCCCCTGAGTCAGGCCTCCCAGCTGGGCTTCTAGCATCACCTGCTTTGGTGAGGGTAATTCGAGGGACAGTTTATGTGCCTATAGTGAATGTTGGCACAGTGGAGGTAATGCTTCGCCCTACAACGGTGGTAGGTAATTTGAGGGAGGTCTATGTTGTTAGTTTGCCGGCCGGGGTCAGTGAAGAAAAGCCAGTAGTTGCAACAGTCCAGTCCCATAGTGTAGTGGGGGGTTCTTCCTTGTCCCAACAGATTGAGTCCCTTGATTTATCGGTCCTGTCCAGTTCAGAGCAGGGTCAGGTTAGAGCTCTGCTGCAGAAATATCAGGCAGTGTTTTCAGGTCATGAGAGCGATCTAGGTTGCACTCGCCTCATTTCCCATGATATACCTCTATTGGATAATGCTCCGGTGCGTCAACGATATCGGCGGATTCCTCCTTCTGAATATGAGGTGGTAAAAACTCATATCAATCAGTTGTTGGAGGCTGGAATAGTTCGTGAGAGTTGTAGCCCTTATGCATCATCAATAGTTTTGGTCAAAAAGAAGGACGGTAGTCTGCGCATGTGCGTAGACTACCGTCACCTAAATGCCAAGACTAGGAGGGACGCATTTCCCCTGCCTCGTATTGAGGAGTCTTTGGACTCACTAGCTGGGGCACGCTGGTTCTCTACATTGGATTTGGCCAGCGGGTACTTGCAGGTTCCTGTCTCGGAGCAGGATAAGCCAAAGACTGCGTTCTGTACACCGTTTGGATTATTTGAATGGAACCGTATGCCTTTTGGCCTTTGTAACGCTCCAAGTACGTTCCAGAGGCTAATGGAGCGACTATTCGGTGATCAGCGGTGTCAGTCCCTGCTCCTATATCTTGACGATGTTGTGGTGTTTTCCTCTTCTGTAGCTCAGCATTTGGAGAGATTGGAGATGGTCTTGGGTCGTCTAGAGAAGGAAGGACTCAAGGCAAAGCTGGAGAAATGTGCTTTCTTCAGGCCTGAAGTGAAGTACCTGGGGCGCGTTATATCTGCGCAAGGGGTAGCAACAGATCCAGGTAAAATCGCGGCGGTTGCACAATGGCGTTGCCCCGAAACTGTGTCCGAGTTACGAACATTCCTTGGTTTTGCAAGTTATTATAGGCGCTTTGTGGAGGGGTTTGCCAAATTGGCAGCACCTCTGCATAGGCTGGTTGCTGAAGTGATGGGAGGTAAGTCAGGTAAGTCGTGTAAACGGAAAGGGCAGGGTTTGACCCATGTGTGGACTGAGCAGTGTCAGACGGCATTTGAGGCCCTAAAGGGGAAGTTGACATCTGCCCCAGTACTGGCTTATGCAGATTTTTCCAAGACCTTCATTTTAGAGGTAGACGCTAGTCATGGGGGTCTGGGGGCAGTCCTCTCCCAAGAGTTTGAAGGGAAGATTCGACTTATAGCGTATGCCAGTCGTAGCCTAAGGCCCACTGAGCGTAATATGACTAATTACAGCTCAATGAAACTAGAGTTTCTTGCACTTAAGTGGGCCATGGTCGAAAAATTCAGGGAGTATCTTTTGGGCCACAAGTGTATCGTGTTCACTGATAATAATCCCCTGAGTCATCTAGCTACGGCAAAGCTCGGAGCCACAGAACAACGCTGGGCTGCAGAGTTGGCTGCATTTGATTTTGAGGTAAGATATAGGTCAGGAAGGAGTAATGGTAATGCAGATGCTCTCTCTCGACAGAACCCCACCTCCCAGTGTAACATTGAGGAGTTAGCTGCTGGTGTTACAGTCCCTGAGTCGTTGCAGCAGGCCATCGGCACCGGATGTGCACTTCAAGCAGATGTGAGGGCAGTGAGTGCGTTGCCAGGGTATTCTTCCTCCGATCTGCGTTCTATGCAGGAGACTGATCCTGTTATCGGACAGATAATAAAGTTCTGGGAACGGGGCCAGCGTCCAGGGTCGGAGGAGCGGCGTCAGCTAAATAAACCAGTTCTGACTCTCCTCCAGCAATGGAATAGATTCGAAGCAAGGGAAGGAGTGTTGCACCGAAGGATATTTCGCCCTGACGGAGGCGAAGAGTGTTATCAATTAGTATTGCCTGATGTTCTGAGGGAAGATGTTTTGATACAGCTGCACCAACAACATGGGCACCAAGGGGTAGAGCGCACCAGCGAGTTGATTCGGCAGCGGTGCAATTGGCCAAATATGCTAGCCGATATTACCCGTTGGTGCCAGGAATGCGAACGCTGCCAGCTTGCTAAAGATAATCGGCCAGTAGCACGTGCTTTCATGGGTCATCTACTAGCTTCGAGGCCTAATGAAGTCCTTGCCATTGACTTCACAGTACTTGAACCTTCATATTCTGGGCAGGAAAACGTATTAGTGATGACTGATGTGTTTAGTAAATTTTCTATGGCAGTGCCCACACATGATCAAAGAGCTGAGACTGTGGCGCAAGTTTTGGTTGAGGAGTGGTTTTATAAGTTTGGGGTCCCGGGCCGTATTCACTCAGACCAGGGCCGTAATTTTGAATCTGCTCTTATTCGCCAGCTTTGTGAGCTTTATCAGGTAAGGAAATCACGTACGACCCCGTACCATCCGGCCGGTAACGGGCAATGTGAGCGATTTAATCGCACTTTGCATAACTTGTTGCGAACATTGCCGGTTTCTAGGAAGAGGGATTGGGCATCCTGTTTATCACAGGTGGTATTTTGTTACAACACCACTCCTCATCAAGTGACTGGGGAGTCTCCATACTATCTAATGTTTGGTCAAGAACCCCAGTTGCCAATAGACTTTCTGCTTGGTAGGGTGCCTGAACCAGCTGCAGGAAGCATACACAGCTGGGTCGTGGAACATCGTAGGCGATTGCAGATTGCATTTGAGGGGGCACGTGAACGGCTGAAGGCTGCTGCAGACCATCGGAAGACTCAACACGACCAGTATGTTAGGGATCCACCCTTGTCTGAAGGTCAGTTAGTCTACTTAAGAGATCATGTAGTGCGAGGCCGTCACAAGATCCAGGATTTATGGAGTTCTGTAATATATCAGGTGGTCCGTTCTCCCGAAGAGGGAGGAGTGGTGTATGCTGTTGCACCAGTTACAGATCTAGGTAAGGTACGGAGAGTGCATCGTTCTCTGCTAAAGGCTTGTGTTCAGAAAGAGGTTTTGCCTGTTGCTCAGTCTGCTGGTGGTGTGGAGAATCAGGAGGACCCCCAGGAGTATGAGGAGGTAGATGCCGATTTGGCGGTTTTGGTGCCAGAGACTCCTCGGACTATTCAGGGAATGGTACCTCGGGAGGTTGGCTGCTCAGTGCAGCCTGAGGTTCAAGAATTTTTGCCAGCCGGTATCCCTCCTGTGGGTACAGTTTTGGTAGGACCAGTAGAACGGGGTGCAGAACTTGTGAGGGAAAGTGAAGTACCTCCCAGTTCCCATCATGAGGGGGTGTTTGCCCCTCGGCGGACAGGCCGAGCTGGGGCAGGTCAGCATTCCAATGTACACCATCTTCCCCGAGCTGTAGGAGAGGTAAGGAATAGAGCTACTGGTAATTCTGAAATTGTGTCCAACACCATTTCAGCTTTGTTTAGGCCTTGGAGTTAGTGAACTGGAGTTCTGTTGCAATTTACCTCTAGTCCATCGTCGGGGAGCCGATGCAAAATGGAGGGGTAGATTGTGGCAGGAGGGGTTATTGTTGCTTACGTCACGATGTTTTAGCTTATTGGCAGTGTCACTGGGTTATAAAAACGGGAACATGCGTGTTACCTGGGATGCGTCATTTGGGGAACTGTTGCATCGTTAACGCGCTTCCGTCAATTCCCGGAACTGGATGTGAGTGCTCGACACGGTAGGAACGCGCTGTTAGTTATCTTGTTTGATATGGCCTGTGTGTTTACGAGAGGCGTACACTCTATCTAATGTGTTTTAGAGACTGCAACTTGGTTGGAGAGCAGTTCTACCTGGACTCGGCGAGTTTTGCTGCAATGTCGTTTATTATTGTTTACATGTAGTGGGTGTAGACATCGAAGGTAGGTCGAATGCTGTTAATTTCTATTTAACCGCGTTAAGCGACGTATGCATTCAGGAGCGCACTGATTAAATTGAGTATGTTCTTAACTCAACCCCTTTTCTTAGCTGTGAGAACCAGATGCACTTGCTGGGTCGCTGTTTTCTGTACCGGCGTTTGCTTGAAAAGACTCTATTTGTTGGCTCTTTATAGAAACGTTAATCCCTGCAATTGGTAAGTATTCATGCACACATATTATGGTGAGAGAATGTATCTAACAGAGTAACAGTCTCGCTTTATCTATAGGTGTCGTGACGGCCGTAACTGCAATCTATTTGGGGTGCTCCGCGTTTGTTATGGCTGCAGTGCTGTCCTGTTTCCAGTTTCTAATTTTCTCTTTTCGTAAATTTTCTTTTCTGACTGTTTTATATCGTTTTGTTTGCTCTTTCTTCAGTTGTATTAATAATATTTTTGTCTTTGAAGTTTGAATCATTTCAGTTTAAATTCCAATTATTATATGTTTGTGACTTTCTTCAGTTTATTTTTGCTTGTTTCTTTAGTTGCATTAGATTGCTGTATTGTTTTTGGGGTTTGAATTACCTTTGTCTCTAATGTTGATTATATTTTTGTGATTCTTTACTTATTATTTGATTTGCTTCCCTCAGTTGCGTTAGATTTTGTTGTGTGACTTATATCATTTGTTTAAAGTCTATTCTGCTTTTTTTCCCCCTTTTTTTTGTTTACTTGTATTTTGTTGAAATTTTGACTTTTGCTTTAAGCAATTATTTGCTACCAATATTCATTTATTTGTGTTCTTTGATTGGTTGAGTTGCACTACCCAGTTTCTAAAAGTGATTGTGTGCTTGATTCTGATCACTTTTGTCTCGGCAGGGCCTGAGCACCAGGGGCAGAGGACTGGTTTTAGGTGGTGGTATATCCCTCACAAGTGTGCAGTGACCACCTCACCGTGTGTGTGTGTATGTGTGTGTGTGTGTATGCGCGTGTGGACACAGTAAGTGCAGTGATTCACCTACAGGTGGTGTGGTCTGATTATTCGTTTTTACTGGTAAGCTCTAGCCCCTGCCCTTGACTTGTTCTAAGAATCTTAAGTGGCCTGTGTGGCTGGGACAAATGTCTAATTGTTTGTTTTTAATATTGTTTTTAATGATGTCAATAAAATAATTTTGTACTGTTACCCATGTATCTGACTCTAATTAGTGATACGAATCTGTGTAAACAACTATAAGTGGTTTATTCTAATTCTTTGGGTGAAACTCCCAAAGTGGCGTAGTCGGAGTGAGTTTGACATCTTTATAATTTCCACTGCATTTAAAATAAAAGTCCTTATTGCCCTCGAACCCCCGCCACACATGCATAATATTGTGAAAAGATTCAGGGAATCCAGAGAAATCTCAGTCCGTGTTGGGTCAGGCAAGAGACCTCTGTTAAATGAGCGTGATCTAGCTCTCAGATGGCACTGCATGAGAAACCGTCATGCTGCTGTGTTAGAAATAGCTACATGGGCTCGGGAGTACTTTGGAAAACCACTGTCACTTAACACAGTCTGCCGCTGCATCAGGAAATGCAACTTGAATCTCTGTTACACAAGGAGAAATCTATACATCAGTTCTATACAGAGATGACACCGAGTTCTCCGGGCCCGAGCTCATCTCAGATGGTCCAAAAAACATTGGAAATGTGTGCTGTGGTCAGATGAGTCCAAGTTTCAACTTGTTTTTGGAAAAAATGGACATTGAGTTCTCAGTCCCAAAGACGAAAGGGACCATCCATATTTTGACTGTTTTCTTGTGATTTTGAAATGCTTTGTAATGTTTTGTTCTTTTCTTTTCTTTTCTTTTCTTTTCTTTTCTTTTCTTTTCTTTTCTTTCTTCTATTAAAAATGAAGCAAGAAACATCTCTGATCTGCTTTTTGCAACAGACCTGTAACGGTGCCTGTCTTGTTATTGAATAAGCTAAACTAATAATCTTGAATATTAATAATCAGCATAAGCACACTAGCTGTCCTGACAGCTGCTAAAAAGACGATTGTGTTGAGATGAAAACCTCTTCATTCACTTTCTGTAAAATGATTCTTACATTTTTTTTAATTTGATTTTTCTCCTGCTCGAGTTCTTTTGACTGTTTTCTTGTGATTTTGAAATGCTTTGTAATATTTTGTTGTTTTCTTTTCTTTCTTCTATTAAAAATGAATCAAGAAACATCTCTGATCTGCTGGACTCGCCTTTAGAAAAGAGCTTTTGTTGATTTTGTGCTCAGAAAATGTAAGTATTACTACTAAAGATAAGATTACCCCAGAATGAACTGCATTCCAACACTAACACACAATAATAATGATAAATGCTGACCAGTACTTAATTATATTACTTTTTTTAATGAAAATTATGTTTTTGCAGTCAAGCAATGAATTAATGAAAGAATTAATAAAATAATTATATTTTATTTACTGACAACAATAGGAAACATAAATGAGTAAAAGAATGAATAAGTAACCATCACAATACATAAATAAATATACAATTCAACAACACATGAAACAAAGCTTCTTTTTTTTTTTTAAACTTATTGTTATCTCAACATAGCTGTGCCAAAACTGCAGCTTTATTTTGCTGAAGCAGCTGACCACCACGAACACCTTTGCCTGTCTTTGCCATCTAAGAAGATGTGCGGGACAATCTGGCTGGCGCTGTGTCTGCTCCAATCATCTTTGTGCTCTCCATGAGCATTACTACCTGTAAAACATTTAAACAGATTAAAACGTTTTACGATTCATGTCAGCGTTCTGTTTCTTGCCATATTTAATTTAATATTTGTTCAATTAAATGCTAATTTCTGTTGTAGCATTATTACTTTAGTGGTGTGGTGGCCTAAACCACTGAACTGGTAAGCAGAAGGTTGCTGGATCGATCTCCGTATCCGTCGTCACCGTCCTTGAGCAAGACTCCAGGTTATTCCACATTGATCGTCCCTGTAATAAGAGCACTGTAAGTCACTTTGGATAAAAGCATCTGCCAAAAGCATAAATGTAAATGTGATTTTTGTAAATCCTTTTTTGTTAGTGTCTTGGGCACAAACACTCTATAAAGCTGCTTATTTCTTAAAGTTTACGTTTTAAGGTACTGCTATAATATAAATGCATACACACATTTCATACAGTTTCTATTTGGGGGCATAAAGGCTTAGTTCACCCAAACATATAAATTCAGTCATTATTTACTCGCCTTCAGGCTGTTCAATCCCTGCTCGTTTCTTTTTCCCTTTTTTCCCCACAAATGCCGCCGTCACTTGCTCCACCACAAAAGCTCTGCAGAAAACATACAGACATCAAGAATAAGAAAAGTGCTGTAATAACTCTGTTTAAAATTTACAATAATTAAAATAAACTACAACTTAAGTTTTAAATTGTTTTTTTTTTTATTCATTTCTCTAGTATCCTCACTCAAACCCTTTGCTTCATCAGCCTCTCTCCACCGGATAAACACACATGTGATCATCTGTCCCTGTAACAGCCAGACAAGACTCAAGCTTCCTCTGAGATTTATGTGCTCAATACTACATTCACATGTTGAGGTAGTTGATGATGTGTTAACTCACTTTTCCAACACAAATGTTCCTTAATTTATCAACAGTACTAACAGACAAATAAAATAGATAACTTATGTCTAGTTACTTGAACATTAGTTTTTTACATTACTTGCATTCATGTAATGTAAGCAGTGTTGACAACAGTGAATTCTACATAACAGTACACACACATCACTCAGACGTCTATTTCATGTTGTGATGTGCTTATCATCTGCAATAGTTATTGAATATTTTCCTGTCAGGTGTTAAATAAACATTTAGAAAGCGACTTTATGATGTATATGGTTTAGATTTCATGTAAATCCACTTTGGAGACGAACGTGTGCTTTCTGATGCTCCCCTGTTAGCTGTACATAATAAAACGTGTTTGTAAGTTTTAAAAATAGTTTTATTGCTAAAAAATTAACCAAAGAAAAAAATAAAAAGGCCATTTCATTAATCCTACAATATCTCTGATCTGAAAGTGTAGTATGGCTAAATTGACAGTATTCATAAAAGTATCCGGATGATCTACAAAATTCTGAGGTGCACATCCAGTGGACTCTTTACTATCCCATGAAGCCACAGGAGAGGATTTGTGAATGCCAGTGAATTGACCAACTCACGCTGGTAGATCACATGACAATGACAACATTCATTCTGCACACAATCATACATACAGAATTTACTTTTTTAACATTTGTAAAGTAATTACTTGTTCAAAACAAGTAGCTACTCAGAGGGCCTGTAATGTTATCTCACACTACCAATTCGTACATGTTTTACAAGGTGGCTAATTCGTATGAATTCATACGACCTTTCTCATACAAATTCATATGATTTGTATAAAGACAGGTAAGATTAGGGGCGGGGTTAGGGGTAGGTAATTCGTACAAATTCATATGAATTTGGCAAATCGTAAAATACGCACAAATTTGCGAAAAAAAGGTACAAATTCGTACGAGTGAGGGCATACAAATGCGTTCGAAATAGCCACCTTGTAAAATACGTACAAATTGCCATGAGATCGGGTTAGGGCCTGTCTCAACACCCACACTTGTGGACCTGCACCTAATGACAACCACTATAGCCCTAAATGTCAGCAGAGACCATGCAACTAGATGAGCCCTAGAGACAGATCCCCTGTGAAGACTTTGTCGATACGACAGCCATCGGCACAAAGACCACCAGAATCAGTCAAGTCTTTTCTGTACAGACCTCTAGCTTCGACTCCTTCCCTCCATATGACAGTGTGATGATTCCCAAACAAAATGTTCTGAGTGATACCAGTCCACAGTCTGACTTGTGATGCAGCCTTGAATCATGATCACACCATGTTGGTTTGTTTGGCCAGAAGAGGTCTGGTCCCCCAACTGAGCCTGCTTTCTTTTTCTCTTTCTGTTTTTTTCTGTCACCGATGGAGTTTGGGTTCCTCTGGCTTGCTTAGTTGGGGACACGTAATATTCAGCAATATTTTTGACTGTTCTGACACTATTGGATGAGAACTGAGCTGAGCTGGATGATGAGCTGAGCTGGCTGTTTTCTCCAGAGCTGATATATAGCTGAACTGAACTCATTTCATATTTCATGATCTTTACACAGTTATTGAACAGAACTAAATCAACACTGAACTGTCTTCAGCTGAACAATGACACTATTTTCTTTTTAGAGCTGCTTTACAGCAGAATTTAACTTTAACCATTTTTCCAGGGTCGGTCCGAATGTTTCTTATTGCACAAACGTTCCATTCCGTGACAATCCAGGCCAGCTGGTGCAGTTTCACTGCATAACGGCCGCTCTTTGGAATGTAATATAAAAGCATCAGTCGTTGCCTTGGTAACGCAACAGTTTACTGATGATATGAGATGTAAATAACTATTGCGTTATGGAGGATAATCAAATGTTTCTTTTAACTTTATTATTAATTGGTGTTTACGTCATGCAAGTAGAGCGCTAGCCAGAGAAGCCAGACAACAGACGAGTGACCAATCCTGAGTGGCGACGTCACATCATGGATTCTACCAGCACAATTCAGCTTAGACAACCGTGCCGAGAATTGCAGAAAGTTAAATTAATTAGATATTACACATAATTTGGTAGTAAAATTTAAAGTGTTGCACATGTAATTGGTGCAAGGATGAGTATACATATTTTATAAAAATACACTTAATTAGAAACATCACCATTACTAAATTGTGTTGTCTGTTGCTTAGGGACCGACACTTAGAAGTTTACTTAAATGTACAATGTATTATGTGTTGTACAAAAAATGTACAAAAAGTGCAAATATAGCTCTGTAAAAACTTTACTTAAAATTTTACAGCACTATGTTGTAATTGTGTCTCACTGAATGATCAAAAGGTCTACACAACCAACACTTTCACCAAATATAGGAAACAAGTCATGTAAGTAGACAAGTGGTCAAGTGGAGAGACAGCATTTGCGGGTATTGGAAGAAGAATATGCAACTTCCGATGCAGCCAGTGGGTAAGAACATACATTGAGGGGGTGATCCAAGTTTTTATAGAAAAATAATTTGTAATGATGATGATAAAGATGTTTTTGTACAGGGAAGCTGTTTGCGTCTGTCACTGTGATTCTCTGGCACAATAATACACAGCTGTGTCTTGAGCTTGCATATTATTTCCCTGCAGTGTTATTGTGTTACTGGAGGTGTCTCTGCTGATGCTGAACTTGTTTTTCAGTGAATCCTTGTAGGCTAAGCCTCCACCCCACCAGATCGATCCAATCCACTCCAGAGCTTTTCCTGCAGGCTGACGAATCCAGGCTGTAGCATCACTAGTAACTGAATATGAGACTTTACAGTTGATAGTTAGAGTGGCATCAGGATGGACAGTCAGAGACTCAGGCTGAGTGAGTTCATATAATTGAATACCTGTATCAAATCATATAATGGCTTTCTGAAACGTATGCATGCAGTAATGTAAGTAGTACAGAATTTTAAACGGCTACGTCTGCACATTTTAATATACTGCACAAGATGTGAATAAATGTAACTGATTACACTCCCTGGGGTGGATACTTATTATTCAACAAAATACATAAAACGTGATGGAAATATATTTAGAAAAGAAACTTGTAGTAAATTTATTAAGCATGTGCATTACAAAAGTCTGTGACAGAATAATTCATTCATAACTGGAATAATCTTCTGACTCAACGCATCTATGATCATTCTGAAATTCCAAAGCCCGAGTCAAATCGGTGGAATTCAAACTTGGACTATATTGAAAAGGCGTTTTTTTCAAAGTCATAATTGTCATGACTGGAGACTCAGGCAGGGGATCCAAGTGCAGCGTTTATGTACAGTGTAAGCGTGGTCGTACAGGCAGGGTAAATCAGGAGCAAACAGGAACAGCAAGGGACAGGCAGAGTTGTAGTCAGGGTACAAGCAGTAAACAGAGGCAGGCAGATAACACTCACAGGTCGGTATACAAGGCAAAGGTCAGGACAGGCAGCAACTGGTCAATAAACAGGAAACAGGCAGGATTGGTAACAGACAGGCAAACAGGATATAGCGCTCGGAATTGTAACAGTGTTAAAGGTCCCGTTCTTCGTGATCCCATGTTTCAAACTTTAGTTAGTGTGTAATGTTGTTGTTAGAGTATAAATAAAATCTGTAAAATTTTAAAGCTCAAAGTTCAATGCCAAGCGAGATATTTTATTTAACAGAAGTCGCCTATATCGAACGGACAGTTTGGACTACATCCCTCTACTTCCTTCTTTAATGAGGTCACTAAAACAGTTTTTTGACTAACCTCCGCCCACAGGAATACACAAAAAAGGGGGCGTGGTCTTGTTGTGCTCCCATGGAGAAGAGCAAAAGTTGTGTTTGTAGAGTGTGTTTGTCTTCATGTCATCGAAACGGTGTTATTTTCATCCCGCAGTCCAATCACCTTTGTTTGGCCTTCTCAGGGACGCTGTACTTAGAGATCAATGGTTACAATTTATGTTTAACTCGTTCCCGAAAATTATAATTGTGGTATCCTTATTGCAATAGTTAATGTTGGACTGCAGTGCACATAATGGCCACAAGAGGGGACTATGTTTATGTATATGCTGTTTTCCGTATGAGGTACTCTTCTGAGTGAGTGCTAACGTTGTACATTTTCTGTCGCTGCTTGTGGAGATTAAAGAGTTCAGTCTCTCGGGAATTATTGTCTTTTGTGTTCATTCGGCACAACACCACAATAATCCACATGTAAAACTATGTGCAGCACACATTATGGTAAGAGGCGTGACCTTTCCGGGCAAGATGCACTAAGCTGCTGTCGAATCACAACACAGGAACCGCTGGCACAATCAGAACTCGTTACGTATTTCTGAAGGAGGGACTCATAGAAAATTATGATTGTGTTGAGATGAAAACCTCCTCATTCACTTTCTGTTAAACGTTGGATTCTTACATTTTTGGATGTGATTTTTCTAGAAGTGTCTCCTGCTCGAGTTCTTTTGACTTTTGAAATGCTTTGTAATATTTTGTTGTTCTTTTCTTTTGTTTCTTCTTTTAATGAAGCAAGAAACATTAATCCTATACAATATCTCTGATCTGCTGGACTGAGAATCACAAAGGCAGACAGTGCCCTCTATTGTAATAACAGCAGTATTCTCATTAAAGATTAATAACTTTACTGTGACTGCACACAGCAAAAGAAAAAAAAAAAGGAAAAGTGTGTGTGGGGTAACATATTCTTCCAATCCATTCCAGAGCTTTTCCTGCAGCCTGTCGTATGAAGCCAGTGCAGTAGCTGCTGTCAGTCACTGAATATCCAGAGATCTTACAGGACAGAGTCAAAACCTGACCAGGCCTTAAGACCACAGAAACAAATATGGCCTGACATGTTAGAGAAATTAAAACATTTTATATAACCACATTTAAGAATTTTTTATTATGAAGTATTTCTATAGAAACAATGGAGACTTACGAGAGACACGACCGTAGAAACAACCAGAGAGATGAGGAGTGTGAGAGCAAGCTGTTTCTTTTCCTCTTAATCATCAAATAAAGAGGAGGAGAAAGATTATTGGCATACAGTTCTGCAGATGTCAGTATGTTCAGATGTTCTATATTTTACTCATTCAAAAAGTCTGTGAATTGTCAATTACAGTGAACAAATGGATTCAACTGTCATCAGAGCTAATGACCTCTGTATCTGTTAAAGCAGTTTGTTTATGTGGAAATGATTTCATGTTTTTGAAAGAGAAATAAAGATAATAATTATGTTAGCTAAATCAAATTATACAAAAAAATGGTGTTCTTTTTTCGGAAATTTGATTTCCGTTTTATCGTGTATTTCCTCGATCCAGATGGACTAGTTTTCATTAGTGGTGGGGGAGAGCAGTGACTCTTTCTGCAGGGTAAATCGTTACACCAGTAGGTGGCGACAAGTGACTGTGTTTATGAGTGAATCATTGAGTCGTTCATTCAACCTATTCGTTCAAAAACACTGATTCATTCAGGAAGTAAACTCCACTATTGTGTGTTGCTCTGAGGTGTGGTGGTTAATTCTGTTGTGGCTTCATTTGAAATATCTTCAGTGATACAGTGAAAATAGGCAAAGTAACTGGCAATACTGTGTCTAAAATGTATGTTTCTTAATATTATATCTTATTCTTAATGTTTATCAAACTCTTGTATAAAAATCAATATCACAATTGTGACTTTGTTCTGAATTGGCATATAATCACATCTGTGATTACTAATTACAGCTGTGCTAATAACAACAGCCCTCCTGCTTGTGTAATATTGTTTAGTTAGTATTTATATGAACATGCTTGTTTATTTGATGACAGAGGGAAGCTGACAGTAGCCTATATGTCACTGTGTTTCTGATTCAGTAAAATGCAGTCATGAGCCTCTGCAGGTCAAATAATGGCCTAGACCAGAACATATCACAGCATAAGCATAATTCACACAAAATAGGGGCAGGACTGTATTGGAAACAATGGAAATTTAAAATTGCCCACTTTTTTCATTACCATTTTAAAATGTTAGAACGAGTTTTTCTAACTGATCATTTTTAATGTGATGCATTGCAGCTGATAAGTTAATATTTATCATCTGTTTATGTGAATGAGGAAGTGGTTTTTGTATTGCTTTGACTCTGAACTCATTCACAGTGACTCTCTAGCACAGTAATAGACAGCAGTGTCTTCAGTCTTGAGGCTGTTCATCTGCAGGTACAGTTGACTGCTGGAGTCATCTCTGGACACTGTGAACCTTCCCTGGACTGACTGGGAGTAGTAGATCGGAGAACTGGATGTGCTGATGTATGCAATCCACTCCAGTCCTTTTCCAGGACTCTGTCTGATCCAATGTAGATATAGACTGCTGAATGTAAATCCAGTTATTGTACATGTAAGTTTATGAGACTCTCCTGGTTTTTTAACCACTGTTTCAGACTGAGTGAATGTCTGACATTCAGTACCTGTGGAAAAAGAAACAATATTAAATGTTAGAAAGATGTTATAATGTTACATTGTTGCACTCTTAATGATTATCTTATGCGGTGACTCACATGGTAAAACTGCCAGAATTACAAATACAAGAATGTTCCTAAACATGGT
Source organism: Chanodichthys erythropterus (assembly GCF_024489055.1). NCBI lineage: Eukaryota > Metazoa > Chordata > Actinopteri > Cypriniformes > Xenocyprididae > Chanodichthys > Chanodichthys erythropterus. The sequence goes on from NC_090223.1 coordinate 38,490,410, forward strand.
GTATTTTAGTTTAAACCAGAAAGACTTTGTTCCTAGAGTTCAGATGTCTGTTCAGATCACAAAGATTGACACATTTAAAGAAGGAAGCTGATTTGCATATATTAAAATCAGAGAACTGATGGTATGAAAGGCTGACGTATGTTTGGTCCAGATTTAGATTACAGTGGTTAATGTTTGAGATCTTCATAAACAGACCGTTATTTTTTTAATATAAGAGATAAAAGTCATTTTTGTGTATTGTATTATTTTTCATTTTAAATTCTTTAATGGATTTTAATGTAATTGATTTTAATTATAATATGAAATTCAGATATGACTACAAACCCCATTTCCAGAAAAGTTGGGATATTTTTGTTACAACAGAGACACAGGAAGCAGAGATATAAGCAGTTTCGGTGTTTATTGAAGTGACCAGCAGAGCAACAGGTAAGTAGATGGTACTGAAGATGGTTTTTGGAGAAGAATGCAAGTTAATACTGTCCTTTTTTGTGCTGCAGGTGATGGTGGATGGAGACGCTGGAGATGGCAGACAGGAACACTCACACACACAGGCAGGTAGGAACACAAGGAGAACTGGAGACAATGGAGACGAAGGAGACGATGGAGACGGGTAAGTATCACTTGGGAAGTCCTTGAGGTAAGCATACAACAAGTTGTATAACGAACGAGACCGGACAATGTGTGTGTGTGAGTGTGGGGTTTTTGTAGTGTGGCTGATGACTGTGATGATGAGCTTCAGGTGGCGGTGATTAGAATTCCGGTGATTGAGTGCGCGGGTAAGGGAGTGAGGTGGAACCTGACGTGTCTGTGACAGTACCCCCCCTCCCACAGCCCGCTCCTGAGGGCCGAGGACCCCGACGTTGTGGTGGTCGTCCTCGAGGTCGTGGGGCAGGTCTGTCTGGGTGGTTGGTGTGGAAAGTCTGTAACAGAGTAGGATCAAGGATATCATTCTTGGGGACCCATGAGCGTTCTTCGGGGCCGTAGCCTTCCCAATCCACCAGATATTCTAAGAGACCACCACGGCGCCGGGAGTCCAGGATCTCTCGAACCTCGTAGGCAGTCCCATCGTCCAGGATGAGTGGAAGGGGGGCTCGACGGCTGCCACGTCAGGTTCTGTGGAAGGAAGAACAGAAGGGTGGTGAGGTTTTAAGAGTGACACATGGAAGGTTGGATGAATTCTCTTGTACTGTGCAGGAAGTTGTAACCGGTAGGTGACGGGGTTGATCTGTCGGAGGATGGTGAATGGGCCAATGAAGCGGGGACTCAGCTTCTTGCAGGGCAGGCGCATCCTGATGTCTCTGGTGGACAGCCAGACCTTCTGCCCCGGTTGGTAGGTTGGAGCGTGGGAGCGCCGAAGGTCGGCTGTCATCTTGCGCCTGCGCAGGGCTCTCTGCAGCTGGTGGTGAGCTGAGTCCCATACCCTCTCGCTCTCCCGGAACCAGTAGTCGACTGCAGGCACGTTAGAGGGTTCCCTGTCCCAGGGGAACAGTGGGGGTTGGAAACCAAGTACGCATTGGAAAGGTGTTAATCCAGTTGTGGCTTGACGGAGGGAGTTCTGGGCGTACTCGGCCCAACCCAGGTACTGGTTCCAGGAGTCCTGGTGGCCGTGACAGAAGGTACGCAGGAAGCGACCGATCTCCTGGATCTTCCGTTCCGTCTGCCCGTTCGACTGAGGATGGTATCCAGACGATAGGCTGACGGTCACACCCAGGAGGGAGAAGAACGCCTTCCAGACTCGAGAGACAAATTGAGGTCCTCTGTCAGAGACTATGTCTTCGGGGATTCCATAATGATGGAAGACATGATTGAACATTAATTCCGCTGTGGCCATGGCAGTGGGTAGACCTTCCAGGGGGATCAGACGGCAGGCTTTGGAGAAACGGTCTACGACAACCAGAATACAGGTGTGACCATCAGATTCGGGGAGATCCGTGACGAAGTCGACTCCCAGGTGTGACCAGGGTCTCTCAGAAACGGGCAGAGGATTGAGCTTGCCGGTTGGAAGATGGCGTGGGCTCTTGGAGATGGCGCACTCCCTGCAGCCCTGCACGTACCTTCTGACATCGCTGGCCATGTTTGGCCACCAGAAGCGCTGTTTGAGCAGCGAGAGGGTCTCATTGACCCCCGGGTGACCAGTGCCAAGTGAAGAGTGAACGGAGTGCAGTAGTGGAGTGCGTCGTGTCCTGGTGATGTAACGCAAGCCCTGGGGGCAACCCGGCGGAGTGCGTGAGGAGGCATTGGAGGAGGGTAAAGTCTCTTCTGACCATTCAATGGGACTCATGAAGATAGATTCAGGTAGAATGGTTTCGGGGTCGTCACTCTTTTCCTCGGGAGCGTGGAGACGTGAAAGAGCATCGGCTTTGAGGTTCTTGGAACCAGGGTGGTATGAAATGGAGAAGTTAAATCTTGAAAAGAACATTGCCCATCTGGCTTGGCGTGGGTTGAGTCGTTTGGCAGCTTTCAGATATTCAAGATTTTTATGGTCTGTTAGTACTTGGAAAGGGTGGTTTGCTCCCTCCAACCAATGCCTCCATTCCTCTAGGGCGAGCTTTACAGCTAGGAGTTCACGGTCCCCGATGTCGTAATTCACCTCCGCCGGGTTGAGCTTGCGGGAGAAGAAGGCACATGGATGGAGCCTACTTGGATTCCCCTGCTGCTGTGAGAGGACCGCTCCCACTCCGGTGGTGGAGGCGTCCACTTCTACGACGAATGGCAGGTCCGGGTTAGGGTGGACGAGGAGGGGAGCGGTGGTGAAGGCCTTCTTGAGGGTCTCAAAAGCTTCTGTGGCAGGCTGGGACCAGGACAGAGACTTGGGCTGCTTTCGGAGTAGGTTGGTGAGTGGACTGACAATGGTGCTGTAATTCTTGATGAAACGACGGTAGAAATTTGAGAAGCCAAGGAAGCGTTGGAGTTCTTTTATGGTACTTGGAGTGGGCCAGTTCTGGATTGCAGAGACCTTCCCCTCGTCCATCCGGATGCCACTGTGGTCAATCACATATCCGAGGAAATGGACAGAGGGCTGGTGGAAAGAGCACTTCTCTGCTTTCAGGAAGAGATGGAATTGCCGTGAGCGCTTGAGGACCTCCGCAACGTGGTGGCGATGTTCGGCCAAGCTCCGGGAGTAGATGAGGATGTCATCAATATATACCAGCACGAACTTGTGGAGAAACTCCCGGAGCACCTCATGGATGAAATCCTGGAATACGGAGGGGGCGTTGACCAGGCCATACGGCATTACAAGGTATTCATAGTGGCCGGTGGGCGTGACGAAGGCGGTCTTCCACTCGTCCCCCTCGCGTATCCGGATGAGGTTATACGCGCTGCGGAGGTCCAGCTTGGTGAACACAGTGGCACCGCGGAGATGTTCCAGGGCCGCTGGGACGAGGGGAAGTGGATATCTGAATTTAACTGTGATCTTGTTCAAGGAGCGATAATTGATGCAAGGCCGCAAGCCTCCGTCCTTCTTGGCCACGAAGAAGAAGCTTGAAGCAGCAGGGGAAGTAGACGGGCGGATGTATCCTTGGTTAAGGGCCTCTTTGATATATTCCTCCATGGCCTTCTCCTCCGGTACTGATAGGGGGTATATACATCCCCTAGGCACTGGCTCACCCGGTAACAGATCGATGGCACAGTCCCATGGCCGGTGTGGAGGAAGCTTGGAGGCACGTTGCGGGCAGAAGACGTCACTGAAGGGGGCGTAGTCGGGTGGAACATCGACGGAGCGCTTTTCCACAGGACTTTCGATGGAAGTGGCATTGATGGAGATATTCTTGGAGGAAGGAGATCTTAAAACTGGAAGTTCTGGGAAGCAGTTGGAGAAACAGTTATCGCCCCACTTCAGGACTTCGCCCGTGCGCCAGGAGATGGTGGGATTGTGGAGTTCCAACCATGGGCGCCCTAGAACCACGTCAGCGGTGGATTCCTCCAGAACCAGCAGATGGATGTACTCTGTGTGGAAGATGCCCACTTGCAGTTGAAGGGGTCCCGTGACACGACGAATCATCTTGCGGCTCAGGGGTTTACCCGTGATAGAGTGGACCTGGAAGTTAGTCGGAGAAGGCGAGGTCTTGAGCCCGAGGTGTCGACAGAGGGCACCGGAGATGAAGTTTCCTGCTGACCCTGAATCGAGGAGCGCCACCACTGGAACAGAAGCATTATCAGCAGTAAGGTTTACTATAGTAGTGAGTGGTTTCATCTGTTGTATAGAAGGAACGATAGCACTCACCACGGGCCGAGGACGACGGGTTGGGCATGTGGAAATGACATGCCCAGGAGATCCACAATATAAACAAAGATTCAGGGTCAGCCTTCTCTGTCTTTCAGCTGGGGACAAACGGGAGTTATCCACTTGCATTGACTCGGGGGCTGGTTCTGGAGGGCTGACGGGCTCGGATCGACGGAGGGTGGAGGTCAGTGGCTGGCCCTGGTGCTCTAGGAGACACGACTGCATACGAGAACCCACGCGGATGGCGAGTTGGATGAATTGTTCGAGTCCCATGGAGTCCTCGTATGCAGCGAGATGCAACCGCACATTAGGCTCCAAACCTTGTCGAAAGGTGGTGATGAGGGCTTGTTCATTCCATCCGCTGGTAGCGGCGAGCGTTCTGAACTGCAAGGCATAATCGTTAACAGTACAGTTTCCTTGTTTTAAATTGTACAATTTCTCACCAGTTGAAGAGTCAGCTAGGGGTTTTCCGAAGACTTCTCTGAAGTGGGACACGAATGCAGAATAGGATTGTATGACAGAGCCTTTTTGTCTCCAGAGGGAATCCACCCATTGAAGGGCCTTACCTTGCAACTGGGAAATTATGAACGCTATTTTCGCCGTATCGGTGGGATAGAAGTGCGGCTGCATCTCCAGGACCAACTCACACTGAAGGAGGAATCCGCTGCAGTCCTCCGCCGATCCTGAGTAGGGCGCCGGTTTGGCCATGGGACTGGCGGTGTAAACAGGTGAAGCAGCGGTGACTGCGGGTGCGGAAGAGGCAGCGGCGGTGGGTGCTGGTGACGGTGCTGGGTGTTGAGGAGTGAGTGCTCGGCGCAATGCGTCCACGAGCTCTTGAAACGGGTCCCGGTTGCTCATGCTGGTGGGTAGCTGTTATGGTCCGGTCTTCTGTTACAACAGAGACACAGGAAGCAGAGATATAAGCAGTTTCTGTGTTTATTGAAGTGACCAGCAGAGCAACAGGTAAGTAGATGGTACTGAAGATGGTTTTTGAAGAAGAATGCAAGTTAATACTGTCCTTTTTTGTGCTGCAGGTGATGGTGGATGGAGACGCTGGAGATGGCAGACAGGAACACTCACACACACAGGCAGGTAGGAACACGAGGAGAACTGGAGACGATGGAGACGATGGAGACGATGGAGACGATGGAGACGATGGAGACGATGGAGACGATGGAGACGATGGAGACGATGGAGACGATGGAGACGATGGAGACGGGTAAGTATCACTTGGGAAGTCCTTGAGGTAAGCATACAACAAGTTGTATAACGAACGAGACCGGACAATGTGTGTGTGTGAGTGTGGGGTTTTTGTAGTGTGGCTGATGACTGTGATGATGAGCTTCAGGTGGCGGTGATTAGAATTCCGGTGATTGAGTGCGCGGGTAAGGGAGTGAGGTGGAACCTTACATGTCTGTGACAATTTTGTAAAATACAGTAAAACCAAGATTCTGTGATTTATTAATTCTCTTGAAAATGTATTTAACTGACGAAAGTACAAAGAAAAGTTGGTCTTAAGTGTATTTTGTAAATATAAACCAATTTTGATTTTGATGGCTGCAACACACTCCAAAAAAGTTGGGACAGAGGCAAAATAATAGAGAAAAGGTTATATCAGAGTTAAACAATTTTGAAACAGTCCACAATAAGCAAGTGAATTGGTAATAGGTGAGGGGATCGTGATTGGGTATAAAAGGAGCATCTCAGTCTTTGCAAGCAAAGATGGGTCATGGCTCACCACTTTGTGCCAAATTTCATGACAGAATTGTCAGACAAATCAAAAATCACATTTCTTAATGCAAGATTGCAAAGTATTTAAGTCTTTCATCATCTGCATGCATAATATTGTGAAAAGATTCAGGGAATCCAGAGAATCTCAGTCCACGTTGGGTCAGGCAAGAGACCTCTGTTAAATGTGCGTGATCTTCTAGCTCTCAGATGGCACTGCATGAGAAACCGTCATGCTGCTGTGTTAGAAATAGCTACATGGGCTCGGGAGTACTTTGGAAAACCACTGTCACTTAACACAGTCTGCCGCTGCATCAGGAAATGCAACTTGAATCTCTGTTACACAAGGAGAAATCTATACATCAGTTCTATACAGAGATGACACCGAGTTCTCCGGGCCCGAGCTCATCTCAGATGGTCCAAAAAACATTGGAAATGTGTGCTGTGGTCAGATGAGTCCAAGTTTCAACTTGTTTTTGGAAAAAACGGACATTGAGTTCTCAGTCCCAAAGATGAAAGGGACCATCCATATTTTGACTGTTTTCTTGTGATTTTGAAATGCTTTGTAATGTTTTGTTGTTTTCTTTTCTTTTCTTTTCTTTCTTCTATTAAAAATGAAGCAAGAAACATCTCTGATCTGCTTTTTGCAATAGACCTGTAACAGTGCCTGTCTTGTTATTGAATAAGCTAAACTAATAATCTTGAATATTAATAATCAGCATAAGCACACTAGCTGTCCAGCTGCTAAAAAGACGATTGCGTTGAGATGAAAACCTCTTCATTCACTTTCTGTTAAACGATTCTTACATTTTTTTTTTATTTGATTTTTCTCCTGCTCGAGTTCTTTTGACTGTTTTCTTGTGATTTTGAAATGCTTTGTAATGTTTTGTTGTTTTCTTTTCTTTCTTCTATTAAAAATGAAGCAAGAAACATCTCTGATCTGCTGGACTCGCCTTTAGAGAAGAGCTTTTGTTGATTTTGTACTCAGAAAATGTAAGTATTACTACTAAAGATAAGATTACCCCAGAATGAACTGCATTCCAACACTAACACACAATAATAATGATAAATGCTGACCAGTACTTAATTATATTACTTTTTTTAATGAAAATTATGTTTTTGCAGTCAAGCAAAGAATTAATGAAAGAATTAATAAAATAATTATATTTTATTTACTGACAACAATAGGAAACATAAATGAGTAAAAGAATGAATAAGTAACCATCACAATACATAAATAAATATACAATTCAACAACACATGAAACAAAGCTTTTTTTTTTTTTAAACTTATTGTTATCTCAACATAGCTGTGCCAAAACTGCAGCTTTATTTTGCTGAAGCAGCTGACCACCACGAACACCTTTGCCTGTCTTTGCCATCTAAGAAGATGTGCGGGACAATCTGGCTGGCGCTGTGTCTGCTCCAATCATCTTTGTGCTCTCCATGAGCATTACTACCTGTAAAACATTTAAACAGATTAAAACGTTTTACAATTCATGTCAGCGTTCTGTTTCTTGCCATATTTAATTTAATATTTGTTCAATTAAATGCTAATTTCTGTTGTAGCATTATTACTTTAGTGGTGTGGTGGCCTAAACCACTGAACTGGTAAGCAGAAGGTTGCTGGTTCGATCTCCGTATCCGTCACCGTCCTTGAGCAAGACTCCAGGTTATTCCACATTGATCGTCCCTGTAATAAGAGCACTGTAAGTCACTTTGGATAAAAGCATCTGCCAAAAGCATAAATGTAAATGTCATTTTTGTAAATCCTTTTTTGTTAGTGTCTTGGGCACAAACACTCAATAAAGCTGCTTATTTCTTAAAGTTTACGTTTTAAGGTACTACTATAATATAAATGCATACACACATTTCATAGTTTCTATTTGGGGGCATAAAGGCTTAGTTCACCCAAACATATAAATTCAGTCATTATTTACTCACCTTCAGGCTGTTCAATCCCTGCTCATTTCTTTTTCCCTTTTTTCCCCACAAATGCCGCCGTCACTTGCTCCACCACAAAAGCTCTGCAGAAAACATACAGACATCAAGAATAAGAAAAGTGCTGTAATAACTCTGTTTAAAATTTACAATAATTAAAATAAACTACAACTTAAGTTTTAAATTGTTTTTTTTTTATTCATTTCTGTAGTATCCTCACTCAAACCCTTTGCTTCATCAGCCTCTCTCCACCGGATAAACACACATGTGATCATCTGTCCCTGTAACAGCCAGACAAGACTCAAGCTTCCTCTGAGATTTATGTGCTCAATACTACATTCACATGTTGAGGTAGTTGATGATGTGTTAACTCACTTTTTATCCAACACAAATGTTCCTTAATTTATCAACAGTACTAACAGACAAATAAAACAGATAACTTATGTCTAGTTACTTGAACATTTGTTTTTTACATTACTTGCATTCATGTAATGTAAGCAGTGTTGACAACAGTGAATTCTACATAACAGTACACACACATCACTCAGACGTCTATTTCATGTTGTGATGTGCTTATCATCTGCAATAGTTATTGAATATTTTCCATAAAGCGACTTTATGATGTATATGGTTTAGATTTCATGTAAATCCACTTTGGAGACGAACGTGTGCTTTCTGATGCTCCCCTGTTAGCTGTACATAATAAAACGTGTTTGTAAGTTTTAAAAATAGTTTTATTGCTAAAAAATTAACCAAAGAAAAAAATAAAAAGGCCATTTCATTAATCCTACAATATCTCTGATCTGAAAGTGTAGTATGGCTAAATTGACAGTATTCATAAAAGTATCCGGATGATCTACAAAATTCTGAGGTGCACATCCAGTGGACTCTTTACTATCCCATGAAGCCACAGGAGAGGATTTGTGAATGCCAGTGAATTGACCAACTCACGCTGGTAGATCACATGACAATGACAACATTCATTCTGCACACACTCATACATACAGAATTTACTTTTTTAACATTTGTAAAGTAATTACTTGTTCAAAACAAGTACCTACTCAGAGGGCCTGCAACGTTATCTCACACTACCAATTCGTACATGTTTTACGAGGTGGCTAATTTGTATGAATTCATACGACCTCTCTCATACAAATTCATATGATTTGTATAAAGACAGGTAATTAATTAATTAATTAACATTTAGGGGTAAACTAAATAAATCAGCCTCCATAAGAGTAAACAAGAAGTACTCTGAATTTGAATTAAACGTGATTTAATACTGTCATAATTTACACTGTAATATCATAATCTGCCATCTGCAGCTTTGTGACAAATAATTGCAATGGCACATGATTATTTAGCCATTAATTACATAGATCTGTCTAACCAAATGTGGAAAATAGACTAACTACCACTAATAAATTTAATTTGATCTAAACTGTTTTCTGATTTTTACAGTTCATTTATATTTAGTCATAGATAAATAGTCATATGCTGCGTCCGAAATCGCATACTTCCCTACTATATAGTATGCGAAAAACAGTATGCAAGGCGAGTAGTATGTCCGAATTCATAGTATTCGAAAAACAGTAGGCGAGAAGTACCCGGATGACCTACTGCTTCCGCCCGAATTCTGTAGTAGGCATTCGATGGACGCTGCGCTATCCCGTGATGCCACAGGAGAGAGTGTTCTTATGTTCCTTTAAGTAAAGCTGAAGTTAAAACTATTATTAAGGAAAATATTAATAAAGAATGGCAGGAAAAATGGAATACTGATAATAAGGGAAGGCATTTATATAATATAAAAAAATGGTAAATACTAAAAGAAATATAAGTGGTAGAAATAGGAAAGAAGAGGTAATAATTACTAGGATGAGACTTGGACATACAGGATTGAATGCTTCATTGTTTATAACTGGAATACATGAGACTGGTCTGTGTGAGAATTGTGGGAAGAAAGAAACAGTGGAGCATGTAATATATGATTGTAAAAGGTATGATGAAGAAAGGAAGGAATTAATATCATTTTTAAACAAAAAAGGAAAGGTAAATAAGGATTTAGAATATTTATTAGGATATGATTTTAATAGAGATAGAGTTGGATACAGGATATTAATAAAATATATATATACTACTGGGCTAAGTGAAAGGATTTAAATATAGAACGTGGATGCTCTAGTCTATACTGGATCTTAGGAGAACACGGATTTAGACTGAAGGAGCTGAACACGCAGCGTCAGGTGGATCCTGGGAAGAAGGAATAGGATAGAGCAGGGCTGGACTGGGACAAAAAAATGGCCCTGGCATTTTTGCTCAGACCGGCCCATTACAATCGGTCGGACACCACCCACCAGTACACCATCCTTGCAGTCCCTGTAAATATGCATATCTACTGTTCCGTTCCCTAAAGCCCCTACAAAGCTGAGTAGTAAGTGCAAGTGGACCAGTGTACTCACTCTCGCTTGACTGACTCCCTGGTGATCAAAAGTGGCAGTGGAGTAGGGCCTACACACCAATAGACAGCAAAGATCAGAAAAAAAATTCTTATTTTAAGTGTTTAACTTTGCATTATAATCTTGATGGACCATGTTATAAAAGCTAGTTAACCCTTAGAACATGGATGTAGTATACTGATAATTCTATAAAGAAATATTTTTTTCATTTTTTTTTCAACGAAATAGACAGAAGAAAAACTATAATTACAAATATACTTTGTTTTAAAGAGCACAAACCCCTCTTTAAGTGTCAAACATTTACCTCTTATTGTTTAGATACTCCCTGTTAAAAACAATGAAAAAGAAAACTATACTACCAAATTACTCGCAAAAAACGTCCTAATAAAATGATATACATGTTATTCACTTGCCATAAACAACCAAGTGTTCATACCAGAGTAATGGGGTACAAGAGCTACAAAACATAACTTTTTATAGCTGAAAAGTGAGATCTAGTAGACCATCATCACGACTAACAGCTATAAATAGACACCTATAGTCTCGTTGTGAAATAAACACATCATCAGTAATATTACATTAAAATAATAACCTGAATTTTTTTTTTGAAAAAACAAATTGCATCATTCAGGTTTTTCTAGTTAACGAGAAGGGGCGTTACTGCATAAGTGAACTCTGATAGCTACAAGGGCACACTGCTAGCTACAAAAAAAAAAAAAAAACAGTGCAAAATAGCTTTTGCTGTGCTATTTGACTTTAGCTGACTGAGTGACCAGTGCAGTAGGTGACAGTCTGACTTTATAACAACGACGACGATTATGTTGTCTTCTAGCCTAATATTCATTAATTTAGGTAAAGCATCATCATCGTCGTCGCACCGTGAGTCCCTCGCTCCCTCCCTCCGTTAATCATGTAACTACCCTGCTTACCGCTTCTATTATACTCTCCTGCTTACTCTGTCCCTCATTGGCTTCACTGTCAAACACCTGCTGCTCCTCTGCCTGACAGGTGTCTCCTCCATGTTCTTCTATGTTCTTGCACGTCGTCAGGTACTGTAAACTGAAGCTACTGTAACCGTACTAAACATGTCAGTAAATTTTGCACGTTGAGGCATCAACCTCTAAATTTTTTTTATGTTTTTGCCCGCAACTTCTCCGCACCCCCCTTGCACTTGCGCTTTTGTTTCTCCATCCTAATCCACAGATGTTTTGGCTCTGAGACACTGCATCTGACACAAGAAACACAGGGGACGGGGTGGAGTCTGTTAAGAGATGTGATTGGGCCAGCCCAGTGTCAGTATGGAAAATGAACCAATGGGCCGCTGTCCCTGCTTTATGGGCCGGACGTTGGCCAATTTTATGTTTATTAAAACAAAAAAAAAAAAAAAATCATATTATATCGCGGCCCCGCCCCCAAGTGTGTCGGCCCACCGGGCATTTGCCCGGTATGCCAGATTACCAGTCCAGGCCTGGGATAGAGCTCCAATAAATATTTAATTAGATATGCAAGTATATGTGAAAAATTAGATGAGAGCAAAAACAAGGAAGAAATTTAATATAATAAATCATGACTGCATAACAGCAAAAGTAGGTGGCGATATGCACACAGGATGCAACGCGCCAAAAAAACTAACGAAGAAGAAGAAGAGAGTATTCTTCATAATTCAAAAATGGCGGAAAGCGGCGATATGCAGCTCATTCAAGTCCTTCAGTACCTCAGGGAAAAACTGTTTATTGTGGTTAAATTGCACTTGTTTAACATAATGTAAGTAAACGGCTGACTTATTGAAAGTTTAAACAATGTAATGAGAAGATTAAGAGTCGGTTGTAAAAAGATGTTTAATCATTATTACTGACAGCACATCAAGCTAACCAACAGGTCGAGATAACGTTACATCCGCTTGTTAACACTGTTTTATTTAACGGAGACGTTCGTTGTTAAGCAGTTTAATGAGATTAGAAAACTTAACGGACAGCAACATTCAGGCAGCAGTAGTTTATAGGGCTCACAGTTTGTAGTTTTTTTTTTTTTTTTGTTAGAATATGTATATTATTATCATTGTATTTATTTGTATATAATATTTAGGCCATGTTGTGCATTTCTCTCGCCCTCTCTGTCTATCTACACACTATATATAATGTATTCAAGTTTGTTTATTGATTCATGTCTTTTGTTTCTCGTGTATTTTTATATGCATTCATTTTAACAATAAATTGCTTAATTTCGTTGCTTCAAATCAGCCTCTGTCGTGATATTCACAGATGTATTTTTATTCTGAGGTAAAAATTTCCTAGCTAAATAGGTGATTATACTTTGACATATTTAAATTTGCGCGCTGTTGTGACGACGCATGACAAGTGACAACATTAACATGGCGGATGTAGTACGTCCGAATTCCATTCATACTACCCATATTCATACTATATAGAACGTACTGTTTTAACGGTCGGGAAGTACGTTCAAATTCAAATGTAGTACCTACTCATGTAGTATGCGATTTCGGACGCAGCCATAGTTTATTCCCGGAACTAAAGTATGTAGGGTTTGTTTCTGGCGGGACACTCATTAGTGGCGCACGCTAGGTGTTCTCTTGGCGCGTTTGTTGTGTTGCTGGCATTTTAAACTAATAAATGTTGACTGCTTTGGTAAGCCGAATTAATAATTAAAGACATATTTACATGTATGTTTTATTGGGATTTTCAGGAGGTTATGTGCAGTTATTAACTGTATTTGTATTTTTGTCATTTAAATGTATATGCTTTGATTAGCATTAGCTTGTGGACGCTCGCTATTTTACATGTACCTTATGTGTGTCTTTACAGGTATGTTTATGGCTTGCTTTCAAGTCCATATATGTTTAATTATATAAATAAAAATAAAATACATACTTTTTATTTTAGTTTTTTTGTACAGAAACAGAAACTGTTTAGGATGTAAAGGAATAAGGATGGCACTCTATAGTATTTATTCATATATTAGTTAATGACGTGTGATATGTGCATCATGTCATGACTTTACTTGAGGGGGCACAATCATAATTAACTCATTATTAACTAAGCATATACTAACATCAACTAATGGTTTGTTAATGTATACTTATGTCATGACTTTACTTGAGGGGGCACAATCATAATTAACTCATTATTAACTAAGCATATACTAACATCAACTAATGGTTTGTTAATGTATACTTATGTCATGACTTTACTTGAGGGGGCACAATCATAATTAATTCACTGTTAACTACTTACCAAATTCAGCTCATGATTATCATTAACTTACTTTCAAATGCACTTGTACTACAGGGTTCCTACGCGGTTTGGAAAAGTATGGAATTTGATTTGAGTAATTTCCAGGTCTGGAAAAGTATGGAAAAAAGAAATCAGAGTATGGAAAAATATTTGTGTTTCCAGACTATTGTCTCTATTCAGTTATCTAATTTATTATACCTGCAAACTAGACACTTTACAGCGAAATTATCTCTTTTGAAACAAAATACATAATTTATGTGAATCGTGTAGATCCGAAGAGGTTTTTTTCAGGGCGAGTGCGTGTCTCAGGATTCTCACAAGAATGGAAAATGGGCTACTTTCCCATAGACTGGAGTGAGTTGTGATCTTTCTTGGTGCTCTGTGGCGTGATAGATCGATGTAGCGACCATCTCTTCTGCTTTACTAGTTACAGCACAAAATAAACATGATTGAACATCCGAAGGTATGTTGAAAGATAAAGTACAACTTACTGAATTCTGTATCACATGCAATCGATCAATCATTGTTTCAACTGCAGAAAGGCATCAATAAAACAGCATGTAAAAATATCACATTTAGCCTACCTCAGAAAAGCCGTTCAATGGCCAAAAACTCATTATTCAGCTACAAAAATGAACTTCAAGAGGAGCATTTTGCTAAATATATGCACTATAGGCTATTGCATATTCATTGTATTTGTACTTAACATGTGCTTCGATATTAAATGTATAAATCTGTTTCATGACAGCCACCATTTAAATGTTTAGGCCTAAATAAAAATAAAAAAAAGAGTAGAAAAATAATTGTCATTAAAAATTTATATAAACTTCCTTTAATTTAGCCTATATGAAAGTAGCTTGCAAATCAGTTTTAACCTATTATTATAATGATGGACCAGCTGTGGTTCCTTGTATAATTTACAGCATTAGTTGAGAGAATTTTTTTTTTCTTTGAGGAAATTTGCCATGTACTTGACCTGATAGGCCCCAAATGAATCAATATTGAATCGAAGGTAATCAAATCAAAATCAAATTTTCAAAAGTTTTCAAAATCAAAATTTTCAAAATCAAGCAAGCTTCTGAATCAAAATCGCATTCAATTGTGAAATTTGTGTCAATTCTCAGCCCTACTGTCAATAATTTATTATTATTTTTTTTACTTGAAACAAATGTTGGTTTTGCCATTTATGTTGTTGTCAGAGTGCACCAGAATGCTTCATTTACATGTTAAAATCACAAAAATCTTCTCCTGGGGGAGGATGCCCCCAGACCCCCCTACACATCACCTTGTACACCTTTTTACTTTGCAGATGTTTATAAACTTATGCATTTCTAAAATATTACGGAAACTGATACTGCGCTTTTGTAGGCTACTCGTACTCGTAGGCTACTCTATAGAAATGTGTTGATATCAACAAATACTGACAACAGAACAGAATGGATAAATCAGAGAAGGATTTCTATGAAGTAAATGTGTCGAATTATTAGAATGTTAAACAAATTAAATATTAAATATGTAGCGAGTGGTATGGTCAGAAAGGGAAACAAAGTCACTACCCTTTTAAACAGGGAATATATTAGTACTTGTAGATTAATCCCCAACAGAAGTCACACGGGAACGTAGTTTTAAGAAGAGAAGGGCCTAGACGTGAATACTAAATACAAAACTTTATTTCAACAATCAAACACTGATTTAAAAATCACTAAAAGACTGTAAGACCCCTACTACAAACATGAAGCAGAGAAAACATAGAAAAGGAGACTGAGGCTTACCAATGGCAGAAAATTGTTTGGAAGGAGGTCTGGAAATTTAAGTCTGGAAAAGTATGGAATTTTGAAATGGAAAATGTGTAGGAACCCTGGTACTAACACAACTATATAAGTATTCAGCCCAGTTAAGTGATGTTGTGTGACTTTTCAAAAAGTCAGAGAATGGAGGTACAGTATATGATCACGGCCTGCGTCTGGATGGAGAGTGAACTTCTGAATCTGATCCCAGCAAACACTCCCTGACTAGTTCATGTTTCCTGTTTGGTTATTTTTTTGGGAACCGATTCCTCGGGAACTGATGTAAGTCACAGTAGTTTAGTTTGATAGGAAAGAATATCACAAAACAGATTAAGACCTTTTAAGATAGTGTATTTAGTATTTTATATGTTTGATAAGGAGGATCAGTGAAAATAATGGCAAACTAATCCTGTGCCTTTCAGTAATGTTTATAATGAAGCTGCTGATGTCAGTAGTTTAAATTCTGACAATAATAAATTGTTTAAATTTATTTCAAAGTCCAAATATGTATTATTCCTTCTTATAGAGACTGTTTGATTTAGTTTACCCTAAATGTTAATTAATGCATTAATTATCAAACATGTATTAACGCGTAGTTAAGGTTGCTGTTTTCATGCATGAATCCCTATGACTCCTGGATCACTCTTCATTAGTTCATATCTTAACTAATCATGAGTTCATGTTGAAGTAACTATTAATTCAGGTATTAGTTCATGGTTATTCATGTACTGTTATTGTAAAGTGTTACCATATAAATAAATAATCAGCAAAAAAAAAGTTATATTCCTATATTGGGACTTTCTCTTATTCTTTTCATTCAAGATGTTTTTGAACAAAGCTGCTTGTGGTTTGTGTCACTGTGACTCTCTGGCGCAGTAATACACAGCTGTGTCCTCAGTCTGCATATTCTGTCCTTGTAGAGTCACTGTATTGCTGGAAGTGTCTCTGCTAACTTGATATCTACTTTTCAGTTTATGACTGTAATATGTGTTACCGCTATAACATATTCTTCCAATCCATTCCAGAGCTTTTCCTGCAGCCTGTCGTATCCAGTTAGTGCAGTAGCTGCTGTCAGTCAATGAATATCCAGAGATCTTACAGGACAGAGTCAAAACCTGACCAGGCCTTAAGACCACAGAATCAGTCTGGGTCAGTTCAACACAGTGGACACCTGGAGAAACAAATATGGCCTAACATGTTAGATACATGGAAATATTTACTATAACCATAAATAGGTACTTTTTATTATGAATTATTTCTGTAAAAACTATGGAGACTTACGAGAGACAGCTGCAAGCAGCAGAAACAACCAGAGAGATGAGGAGACCATGGTTTGAGAAGTGTGAGAGCAAGCTGTTTCTTTTCATCTTAATACTCAAAGAAAAAGGAGGAAGAGGAATATTTGCATACAGCTCTGCATATGCAACCCAGAGTATCTCCATATTTTCAATTTGTATTATGGGCTCTTTTTTCACATTTCATTCAGAAGACAATGTTGGCAGTAATGATGGATGTACTATAAATTGTATTCTGTCAAAGGTTCTGAAAGGGAGGACCCAGATGAAGAATGAGTGGGGGTGATGTTTATTAAAGCACGGCACAAGAAAGAGTGAGGCAGGAACAGTCCAAACAGAAGAGCCAACAACAAACAATGACAGGAGGAACCAGGGGCCCGTTCTTCGTACGTCGCTAACTCAGTTAGCTGGATTTGATTGTTGACGATTTGGCATGATCTTGGATCGTTTGGTTCTTCGAAGCTCATCCTAGACTTGCTGTCATAGCAACAGGTCCGTAAGCTTAAACCTGCTCGGGAGCAGGCTTTTTTCATGTAAACAGGATTAGATTGCATCTTTTTAAGCGGAGGTGATGTTTAAAGTCTGTCCCAGCCTCTGCTACTTTCCCACAAGAGTACCCTAATGTAAACCAGGGACAATAATAATGATTTAAAAATAAATTTGCAAATAACACTATAATGCCGTGTAGTGTCATAATATAGACGCCGACAGTTTTACTCTGTGAGAGATTCATTCGTGAGGGAATAATTACATAATATTTGTTATTGGAGTTTTACACACATGATGTACAGATGTCTATGCCATACATGCATTTGTGCATTTGAACGATTTGAACCGCGACATATATTATGGGAGTGGATTGATGAAGCGCAGGAGATGCAGATAACTTGATCTTGACCCTTAAGAAACTTTAATTAATGCTGTCAAATATGCTTCAAAGGTAAATTAGTTGCTAATTACAACATTGAAATAAAAAAATGAATGTACAAATAATAAAAATTGTGAATATAGCCTAAATAAATTGGGTAATCATGTAAAAAAAAAAAATAGTGCACATTTCATTTATCTAACATTTATGTCGTTCTTCTGTCATTTATTCACTTGGCTGTTTCCTTATAAATGTCTAGAAATTCATCAAGTTTTTCGTCAGGTGTCTTTTCTCATTCTATGATGTCATTACGTTGCCGTCTTGACTCCAGCCAATCGCTGCATTGCTGATCAATGTTTCTACTATCGATACATATCCCCTTTTAAGCCAACACATGAACGCGCAATTATCTCAGATAACTTAATCCAGCGATACTAATCATACACAACAGGTGTGTTTGAAGAACCCAATTAGCTGGATCATGATTAGCACGATGATATCATCTTGGATGTGTCATTTGATCTCGGATGTAATAAGCATCGTATGAAGAACGGGCCCCAGCTCTGGAAGTCAGCAGGTTGAAGAACTGCTGAGGACGTAACTGGGCCAGACAGATCAAATAAAGAACTACACTAATACTGGAACTAGCAAAGTAAAAAATAAAAAGAAACAAAAGAAACAAGACTGCTTCCTTGCAGAGAACTAGAGAGAAAAGAAATAAGCAATAAAATCTAAATCAAAAGACAAAACCAAAATTAAGAGAAGTAGAGCAAAAAGACTTGAACTAGACAAGTTCACCCAAAAATGAAAATGATGTCATTAATTACTCAACCTCATGTCGTTCCACAACCATAAGACCTTTGTTCATCTTCAGAAAACAAATTAAGATATTGTTGATGAAATCCGATGGCTCAGTGAGGCCTCCATTGCCAGCAAGACAATTAACACTTTCAGATGCCCAGAAAGCTACTAAAGACATATTTAAACAGTTCATGTGACTACAGTGGTTCAACCTTATAGTAATAATTACCTTAAGCAGTTGTAAGGCCCGCCCAATCGGCCCAACAGTGGTTTCCCACAGGACGGGGAAGGTTTCTTGCGCGTTCGGTCTTTTCAGCGTGGCAAAGTAGTTTAACTCCAAACAATGTTTTATCTGACTCTATGTTATTATGACCTTGAATTTAGTTTAGAATGTCAATTCATTATTGGTCATTTGTATAATAATTTAGATCTACATTTGAATATTGTATTTAACTCTTTACTCTTATTGTACTCGTTCATTCGGTTCTCAGTGTCGCACAGGGTCCTCGCACTGACCATTCATTAATATGCGGGCCCACGATCACAAACTCGCCAGTCTTGGTCACTAGACAGAGGTAATTGACAAAACTATTTAGAGTGCCGCTTTAATGCTTGCTCTGTCTAAAAGTATTTGTTTAGTCCCCATAGATCTGTTTACACTTGAATTAAAGTAACACTATCTCTAGTCAGAGGTCATAACCACTACTACAGATAAGCCGACCAATATTACTTCTCTTATAGTAGCTTTGGTTATGCCATGATTTCCCATGTACTCTTAGCTAGAGTAACATTACATTAAACAGAGGTAAGGCTCACCCTATTTAGGTTGGTCGATCAACATTTTGTTGTCCTAAATGGAAATTCCCTTTTTAGCCTTTACAGTCTAAGTACACTTGAACTAATGCCAAGCGTTAGTCAGAGCTCTAAAATCACAGTTGGTGTGCCCTATGCTCCACTCAAAACTGGACTAACCTGACACAGATTTGCGGTAACAATGGATACATCGTAATCTACTGAAGTCAATAATTTCAGAGTAAGTCAGAATAAAACCAACTGTGACAATTTATTAGTCAGGTAAATGTATCATGCCAGTTACATAATCAATTGAAAGATGATCAATACAAAACATCAAATGCTCAGAAACAGAGTAAGATACATACTTGACATTATAAAAATACACATTGCTGAGTGTCCTCAGCAAAGTATGAAATTCAGTAGACACATGTAACAGCCCAATACCTACAAAAAAGTCTGGGTGTGAAATCTGAAAACCCAACAGTAAGTGAGATATTTTGAATTTTCTCTGCAAATTTTGCAGATCCGATCAACATCATATTTGTTCAGTCTAATCTAAGGGCCTTTACGAAATTAAATTGTGAAGATCTCAAGTTTTCACTGAAGGGTGCGTCCGTGGCGGCCTGACAAAGTTCGATGTTTCGCCATGAAACAGGAAGTTGTTGTAACTCGGGATGCAGTGTTCAATCTGCCCCAAACTTCACATGTTTTATTAAAGTCCTGGCCTGAACACATCAACATGCCAATATTCAATTACAGTCAAAACGCCACCTGCGGGCGACAGGAAATGTCATGCTTTACAGTATAATTCACTTCCCAGGAACAAATTTAAAAATGCCATGAAGTACCAAACATGCTAGAAACACGTTAAATCATGCAACACTTGGCTAAGTGCTAAAGTATGCAATTAATGCCATGAAACAGGAAGTTGTTGTAACTCAGGCATACAATGTCCAATCTGCTCCAAACTTCACACTGTAGTTCTGGCCTGAAGACATCTACATATTTAGTAATAGTCAAAGCGCCACCTGTTGGCAGCAGGAAGTGTGGCACGTCAAAATGACTTTACCATAATTCTCCTGTATTTACACTCTTAAATACCTGCCCCGCTAGAAATTTTACGTTCCCAGAACATTCTCAGAACGTCTCCACTGGTGTTAAGGACGTTGTCTAGTAATGTTCACAGAACGTTCAGAGATGGTCACGATGTGGAGTTCTTTTAAGGTTTGTGGAACGTTATTTGGTGGACCTTCAGGGAACATTCAGGACGTTCTGGGAATTTTTAGGGGACTAATACTATAGGACATTCTGATAACTTCCCAAATGTCCTCTTTGTAATGTTCTTGTGCAACCAAAAAATAACCAAATTAGAATGTCCCCCTAAACTCATATCAGGAACGTTATTAAATGACCAACAGAAGACCCTGTGGGAACATTCTGTTAATGTCCCAAATGTCCTCTTTGTAACGTTCTTTTTTGACCATAAAATAACCAAAATGGAACATCCTCCTAAAGTCATGTAAGGAACCTTAAACTGCAGCACTACCAAGAGAGGACGTTTTAGGAACATCCCGAATCTTCTGTAAAGGTTCGGAATTTTCGTCACCTTTAGAGAACTTTTAGGGAACGTTGCGCAAGGTCACGAGAACGTCACCTTCAACGTGGGTGTTGCCCACTTTTCACTGTTTTCTTAAGGCACCCAGGTGGCAGTGGCCTCAGGTGTGAGGGCCCTTTCATCGCTGCTTGCAGCTTTAATTCAAGATGTTTTTGAACAAAGCTGCTTGTGGTTTGTGTCACTGTGACTCTCTGGCGCAGTAATACACAGCTGTGTCCTCAGTCTGCATATTCTGTCCTTGTAGAGTCACTGTGCTGCTGGAAGTGTCTCTGCTAACTTGATATCTACTTTTCAGTTTATCACTGTAATATGTGTTACCGCTACCACATATTCTTCCAACCCATTCCAGAGCTTTTCCTGCAGCCTGTCGTATCCAGTGAGTGCAGTAGCTGCTGTCAGTCAATGAATATCCAGAGATCTTACAGGACAGAGTCAAAACCTGACCAGGCCTTAAGACCACAGAATCAGTCTGGGTCAGTTCAACACAGTGGACACCTGGAGAAACAAATATGGCCTAACATGTTAGATACATGGAAATATTTTTTTGTTTTAAGGGTTTCTGTAGAAACTATGAAGACTTACGAGAGACAGCTGCTAGCAGCAGAAACAACCAGAGAGATGAGGAGACCATGGTTTGAGAAGTGTGAGAGCAAGCTGTTTCTTTTCCTCTTAATCATCAAATAAAGAGGAGGAGAAAGATTATTTGCATACAGTTCTGCAGATGTCACTATGTTCAGATGTTCTATATTTTACTCATTCAAAAAGGTTTTTTTTTTTTTCAAGTCTGTGAATTGTCAATTACAGTGAACAAATGGATTCAACTGTCATCAGAGCTAATGACCTCTGTATCTGTTAAAAGCAGTGGAAATTATTTCATGTTTTTGGAAGAGAAATAGAGATAATAATGAACTATATGTTAATTCAAATTATACGAAAATATGCTGTTTGATTTCCGTTTTGTCATGTATTTCCTCGATCCAGATGGACTAGTTTTCATTAGTGGTGGGGGAGAGCGGTGACTCTTTCTGCAGGGTAAATCGTTACACCAGTAGGTGGCGACAAGTGACTGTGTTTATGAGTGAATCATTGAGTCATTCATTCAACCTATTCGTTCAAAAACACTGATTCATTCAGGAAGTAAACTCCACTATTGTGTGTTGCTCTGAGGTGTGGTGGTTAATTCTGTTGTGGCTTCGTTTGAAATATCTTTGTTGATACAGCGAAAATAGGCAAAGTAACAGGCAATACTGCCTAAAATGTAAGTTACTCAATTTAACAATCTTTATCAAACTATTGAATAAAAAGCACATCTGTGATTACTATTCACAGCTGTTCTGATAGCAGCAGCCCTCCTGCTTGTGTAATATTGTTTAGTTAGTATTTATATGAACGTGTTTGTTTATTTGATGACAGAGGGAAGCGTACAGTAGCCTATATGTCACTGTGATTTTGATTCAGTAAAATGCAGTCATGAGCCTCTGCAGGTCACAGGGTTCCTACACATTTTCCATTTCAAAATTCCATACTTTTCCATACTCAAATTTCCAGACCTCCTTCCAAACGATTTCTGCCATTGGTGAGCCTCGGTCTCCTTTTCTATGTTTTTTGGCGCACCAAAAATATTCTCGCCGCTTTATAATATTAATATTGAACAACTGTACTCACATGAACTGATTAATGGATCTTGAGAGAGGAAATGTCACTGCTTCATGTTTGTAGTCCGGGTCCTACAGTCTTTTAGTGATTTTTAAATTAGTGTTTGATTGTTGAAATAAAGTTTTGTATTTAGTATTCATGTCCTAGGCCCTTCTCTTCTTAAAAACCACGTACCTGTGTAACTTTTGTTGGGGATAAAATCTACAAGTACTAATATATTCCGTTTAACAAGTTGTCATGACTTAGTTTGTTTCCCTTTCCGGCCATACCACTCGCTACATAGGCGTGAATATTTAATTTGTCTATTAATTCGATACATTTCCTTTATAGAGATCCTTCTGTGATTTATCCATCTGCTCTGTTCTCGACATTATATGTATCATATATTATATGTATCAAAGTATTTTTATAGAGTAGCCTACGAGTATGAGTAGCACAAGCAGTTTCCGTAATATTTTAGAAATTTGTAACTCTATAAACATATTTGCAAAGTGAAGAGAGGTGAAAAAGGTGACATGTAGAAAGTAGATAGTTGTAGGGGGTCTGGGGGCATCCTTCCCCAGGAGAAGATTTTTGTGATTTTAACATGTAAAAGAAGCATTCTGGTGCACTCTGAAAAGAACATAAATGGAAAAAACAACATTTGCTTCAAGTAAAAAATAAAAAATAAAACATTTTGGCACCAGAGCTGAGCATTGACAAATTTCATAATTGAATGCGATTTTGATTCAGAAGCTTGCAATTTGATTTTGATTTGATTACCTTTGATTCAGTATTGATTAATTTGGGCCTATCAGGTACAGTACATGGCAAATTTCCTCAAAGAAAAAAATCTCTCAACTAATGCTGTAAACAATACAGGGAACCACAGCTGGTACGTCATTATAATATTAGGTTAAATTGATCGTAAGTTACTTACATATAGGCTAACTTACACATAAGGAAGTTTTTATAATAACGTTATAATAAAAGTGACAATTATTTTTCTACTCTTTATGTAGGCCTAAACATTTAAATGGTGACTGTCATAAAACAGATTTATGTATTCAATATAGAAGCACATGTTAAGTACAAATACAATGAATATGTAATAGCCTATAGAGCATATATTTATCAAAATGCTCCTCTCAAAGTTAATTTTTGTAGCTAAATGATGAGTTATTGGACATTGTAAGGCTTTTCTGAGGTAGGCTAAATGTGACATTTTTACAAGCTGTTTTATTGACGCCTTTCTGCGGTTGAAACAATGATTAATCAATTGCATGTGACATGACAGATTTTGGTAAGTTGTACTGTATCTTTCAATATACCTTCAGATGTTCAATCATTTTGTGTTGTAACTAGTAAAGCCAAAGAGATGGCTGGTCACGCTACAGAGCGCCAAGAAAGATAGTGACTAACTCCAGACTATGGAAAAATAGTAGCCCATTTGCAATTCTTATGAGAATCTTGTGTCACACAGTCACTCACCCCGAAAAAATAACTCTTCGGATGTAAACGATTCACATAAATGATGTATTTTGATTCAAAACTGCTAATTTCGCCACAAAGTGACTAGTTTGCAGGTATAATAAATTAGAAAACTGAATAGAGGCAATAGTCTGGAAACACAAATATTTTTCCATACTCTGATTTCTTTTTTCCATACTTTTCCAGACCTGGAAAAAACTCAAATCAAATTCCATACTTTTCCATACTTTTCCAAACCGCGTAGGAACCCTGAGGTCAAATAAAGGCCTAGACCAGAACATAGTGTATCACAGCATAAGGGTCATTCTACAGAAACGTCCACTTTTCTGTCCCTAGACTTTACAGAAATATTACACTTGAAATACACTTTAGGATTACATTTTTTTTTTATATTTTAATATGAAACAATATGTTATTTGAACAATTAAACCTTCTTGAGCCATCAATGTGGCAATAATTGTTTTTTAATTAATTATAAAAATTCCAAACACCACAGAAGCTCTCGTCCCCACAGTCATGTACAGAGGGAAAGGGCTTTATTTTGAGGTCACAAACAGGTTTTTCTACCATTTTAATTACAATAATGTATGCATAACTATCAAATATATAATGTAAATTACATAAAAAAAAAACAAATGCCAAATAAATATTATAAAATATATAAAGAATGTAGTTGTCCCCTGGTGTTGTGTCACTGGTGTTACCTTTAACAAAAATCTCTTATTTTGAAAGAAATAATCACACCGATGACATCACTTGACTTCCTTCTGTCTATTTCCTGAAGATCAATGAAGAAAGGCCAATGAAAAGTCCTCTTTTCAATTATCAGAAATTTTAATTAGAAAATCATAATTTCATATGAAGCTTTTAGTTGAAGTCACTGGTGTGACCTACTTTATTGCTAGGGAATTTTAAAAAACTAGAATACAAATAGATTAAACTACTTGATTTAGTGAATATACCATGATTGACAACATGTGGGTTGACACCTTGCAGCAGCCATTTTGTAAAATGCATTTTTCATGAAAAATGTCACTGGTGTTACCGTCACTGGTGTTACCTTTTTATGAAATTGTCACTGGTATTACCGTCACTGGTGTTACCCATTTATAGATAAACTTTATTTAAAGCTATTCATTTAGTTCTTTTGCATAAAATAGCACTAAGATTATATGATTCTAACTTTTCTTTCTCATTGTTAATTCTCCTTTGGGCAGATATGGCTAAATTAAGGGTATATGGCTAAATTCAGTGCAGCGACTTTACAGACAGCATATTTTACAGACAGTTGTTGTTTATGATCTTTTTCTGACTGTTTTCACTAAGTGTCAATGATAGTCTTTGATTGTATGCCAAATGTAAAAATTTAGTCCAATCTACTTAATTATAGTTGAAAAATTAAGGATCTTTGGTCATACGTCACTGGAGATTCATTTTGTCACTGGTGTTACTGTTTTTTTGTCCGTCACATTAAATAAAATGTGTCATATGTGACATGATAATAATTTTACATCCATTGAATTCTGCTACACTCAAGAATTAAGATTTAAAGGATTGCATCATTACTTTTTATAACTTTTTCAAATATTGTCATTGTTATAGCAAATACATGGTTGTGCGATTGAATTAACATTATTCAATCACACTTTTAACTAACCTGATTAAAATAAAAAAACACATAAAATCCTTATTTTTGCATTATCATTATTATTTTGTAACTCTGACTGAAAAAACTGCGAAATAATATTTCATAAAAATGGTTAAAAATGCCAGAGAAGTAAGGTAACACCAGTGACAAAAAAAGGGGACATGCAGTCTTTAAATAAATGCTGTCATTCATGTGTATTCATAAAGTCAAAGTGTAATATAATAATGTGGTCTAAGTTTAAATGTTAGAAAAAGAAATACATTTTAAGACATTTTGTCATACCAAAAGTGGACGTTTCTGTAGAATGACCCATAAGCATTTTTCTACCAACACAAAAGGACTGTGACTGAGTGAATGCCTGACATTCAATGCCTGTGGAAAAAGAAACAATATTACATGTTATAAAGATGTTATAATGTCACATTGTTGCACTCTTAATGATTATACTATGCAGTGATTCACATTTTCTGGGAACGGAGGAATCCAAGTTGGCAGGCAGAGGTGAGGATCCAAACGCAGAGCAGTTTTAACCCTTTCGATCGTGAGTTTAAAATATTCTAACTGTCCCCCCAGAGTGAGTTTTTTTAAGGCGACCGTTATTTTAGAACGTTCGCCTTTAATGTTTCCTTAGCGACGCGTCTTGCGTGTCACGAGCGCTGAATGCAGCAACAATAACACTGTATGACAGATGGATCGCTATTATTTTGTTTTTCCTTTTTTATTTAAAATATTCGCAAAATTGCTTACCATGTCATCAACTATCTGATATTCCGATTCTCAAATATGTGTAAGTGAGTGTGCTTTGTCGTTTTAAAACCTTTATAAATGATCTTTATCTTGATCTATAATGCGAGATGGGCGCCGCCATCTTAGTTTGCGCTGCAGTTCACAGAGTCCTGTCAGTCGGATTTACAGCAGGTTAATTCATCATTTTCGTCCGAAATATATGCAAGTAAGTGGCTGGTGAACTGGAAGAATAATAGAGTAAACTTTATAGTTACTCAGGCCCATTATGTGTGTCTGATATGAATAAATGTCGCCAAATTATATTTGTTATTGCTGCTTCCACTGATGTCGGACATCAATGTGTAACTTAAATTATAAACGCTTAATGTATTGTTTTAATGGTGCTTATGCATATTTAAATGTCTGAAACCTTAAAATAGAAACAATGGGAACTAAGAATCAACATAAAAGTCCCACAGAGCACAAAACACAGATCTGACATAGATGGTAAAACTGCCAGAATTACAAATAAGAAACTTTTTAAACATGGTGTATTTAAGTTTAAACCAGAAAGACAGACCTAGAGTTCAGATGTCTGTTTACGTCATAAAGATTGACACATTCTAATATGAAATTCAGAAAAAAAAAAAAAAAATGAAATAACAAGAAAACTATGCCTATTTTATTTATTTATTTATTTATTTTTTTAAAGTTTAAAACCACTAAAAAAAAAAAGTAATGTAGAAAAATAAAATATAAGACAATATCAATTCAAGTGATGCATTACTGCCATCTATTGATGTTTGGCCAATACTGTTGTAAGACTCACAGATTAAAGTGCTTCAGTTCATTGACAGACACAGATCTGTGCTGTTGAAACAGTGGCTAAAAACTCAAACACAGGGTCAAAACAAAGACATACAACTCTTTTAAACTTTCCTTCGAGTCTAAGATGTTGCAATTGTTCATTTATTTGGTATAATTGCTTTCCAAAAAAAGAGGACAACATCTGTGACCACATAAACAAATGAAGAAAACACACTAGGACGATACTTTATAGCAGTGGCTCTTAAACTTTTTCTGCTGGGCCCCCCTTTTGTAGAGAAAAATATTTTCAAGGTAGTGGTGGTGTTTGAAGTAGATTGAAGTACATTTACCTGGCACTGACATTCATTTATATTTTTACAGGGCTCCCTGCAACACTCAATTCATGCCATCTAGCAGCCTATTATTCCAAGACAACAACTGATTCAACTGATAACAGACAACCCAAGTGGGTACTGCGAATCATCTTGAGGTAATAAAATATGCCAAATTAATATATTATTCAATTATGTTCTTATGTGACAAGTATAAGCATAATAATCAGGGTAATTTGAGAGTGTGGTCTTATATCATCCTCAAGAGGTTTCTTTTGCATAGTGTTGTATTATATCAAGAAAATGCAATTACCCTGCCTCCTTGTTTAGGTTTTGGATGTCTGTTGCTTCACATTTGGCCAATGTATTAAATATTAGGCATTGCTTACAATATTATTGTTATTTATTTTTGTTTCTTTCTAAGAAATGTATTATACTGTATGGCCAGAGATGTACAGTTATTGATAGATATGTGTGTGTGTGTGCCTGTCCATGAGAAGGAGGAGTAAAACTCAAGGACACAGAGAACTGTAGAACCTTATAAGGACATCAGACATCTTGGCTGAGTTTACTGGTGTTCAAGGACACAAAAGCCAGACAGCTTGTACTTGCGAGGCCTTGAGAAAGATCTTGGAAACTTTGGGAAAGTTACAACGTATGACAATCAAGAAGATAACCTAACGTCTTTGATAAACAACACGAGTATAAAACATTGATGAGTTGAGTGCCTCTTCGGATACTGATACATCAGTACCCCCGATGCCTAGAAGCCCAGAGCTGAAGACAAGAAACCACAAGCTGAAGATGGGAAGCCCAGAGCTGACTACACCTTTGACTCAAAAGAGTGAAAAGTAACCAATTAAAAGAAATTTTATTGATTACAAAAGCTGCCAACTGTGGCTTGATTTATAGTGGTTTAAGACTTTGAACAAGAACGTACCACAGAGGAGTCTTCTGACCAAATTGTAAGTAATTTAAAATGCTTATAATTTAGGCCAGACTCGACTTACTTTACCTAACCTGAGAATAATAAATAATTAGGTTAAAGGTGTTAAGATCAAAATACACACCACAAAACAATAGAAATCTGCTAACAAACCTTAGCTTTGCTGCGCCTCCCTTTTTATAACAGTTTTACCAAACAAAAAACAAACCAAACAAACAAATAAATCCACATATAAAACATAAAAAACACACACATACTTTTCAAAATTGTACAGTTTTCTACTTGGTAAAGCAAACAAAAGTGATGCTCAAAAGAGGCAACTAAGACTGCTTGACAAGAGCGCCACCTCTTGTAAATACAAAAATACATCTGGAGAATAAGTGAAGTCAACAGTAAAAGGATAAGGTTTTTGTATTGCTTTGACCCTGAACTCATTCACAGTGTCTCTCTAGCACAGTAATAGACAGCAGTGTCTTCAGTCTTGAGGCTGTTCATCTGCAGGTACAGTTGACTGCTGGAGTCATCTCTGGACACTGTGAACCTTCCCTGGACTGACTGGGAGTAGTAGATCTGAGAACTGGATGGGCTGATATTTGCAACCCATTCCAGTCCTTTACCGTCACCCTGTCTCACCACCGCAGCCCAGTAGCTGCTGAAAGTAAATCCAGAGGCAATACAAACCAGCTGAAAAGATTCACCAGGTCTTTTTACCACAGCTTGAGACTGAGTGAAGGTCTGACAATGAATATCTGTGGAAGAGAAAGGAAAAAACTCAAGTCAGAAAAAAAGTCAGAAAGATGTAAACTTGCTAAAATTACACATTCATTCATAAATGATTATTTAGGAATGAGTTACAGACCATGTAATAATAGTAATAGCAGGAGTGAACTGATCATTGTTGTCATTGCTGATTGATTCTCCTCTACAGGATCCACATACAGTCAGTGAACACAGACACACAGAAATATACAACACAGTTTTGCATCAACTCCTCCTCCAGTCTGTCAATGCTTGTTACCTTTGTGTATGAAAAACAGAAATTTGTAAATATATATATCGAGCATCACTCTCCATCCAGCATCCAGTCCCTAAAAGAGGTCTGTGACGAGCAGGGCGGGCGAGAGCCGTGAGGGAACGGCGCGAGGCCGGTGACGCAAGTGATAATGAGCGTCACCTGCGAGGCGTGCCGGCCTCGAGTCTCTCACGGAGGAGCTCCGGAGGCATAAAAGGAGGAGCGACTACAATGAAGGATGAGAGAGGACCAGGCCTGGACTTTATTTTATGTTTTATTATGTTTGTGTGGCCGGCAGACGTCCGCGAGGGTCTGCCGGCATTACTTTCGTTTTGTTTGATTATTTTGAGATTAAAGTTTGTTTGAACGTTCGCCGGTTCCCGCCTCCTTCTTCCCATATCTACGAACCGTGTTACATTGGTGCCGAAACCCGGGAGGAAGGAGGGACATGCTGTCGAAGAGCCCTCGCTGCTGAGGGGGATCGCGGTGCTGCGGAGTTCGGGCAGCGCGGGAGTGTGTGTAGACCACTAGAGGCTGCCCGAGGCGGTGGTGCTGGTGCCTTGTGAAAGGTGGGACGGAGACCCGGATGCCGTGCTCCTGGGACGAGGTGGGGTGGCTGCCGTCCTGGACCTGGAGGGAGCGGAGGAGTCGCCGCCGTCTGCCGTGGGCCGGAGCCTGCTGCCGTCCGCCATGAAGGGGAGGAGCAGGGGACGGGGGACTCGCTGCCGGCTGCCCTCAGTCGGAGGAGCCATCGCCGGCCGCCAGGAGGCGGTCGAGGATCGGGCCGTCCACCGAGCGTCCAGTGCCACCGCATGGCACCGCGAAGAAGAGCCTCTTGGCAGGCTGAGGACCGAGCGGCAGTGTGTCGGGGATCCGGACCAATAATTTTTTTTCTCTTTCTCTTTCTTTTTCCTCTCTCCCCTCTCTCGTCCTGTCGCTACCTTGCTTCCGTCTCCTTTCTCTCGTCTCGTCTGTCCTTACCCCCAGGTGCTGCGGCCACCGAGACAGGCCCCGGGGGGAAGTAAGCGCAGTCGCGGGAGTACCCCCTGGCCTGCGAGGGGCGTTGGGGGTATGTGACAAGCAGGGCGGGCGAGGGCCGTGAGGGAACGGCGCGAGGCCTCGAGTCTCTCACGGAGGAGCTCCGGAGGCATAAAAGGAGGAGCGACTACAATGAAGGACGAGAGAGGACCAGGCCTGGACTTTATTTTATGTTTTATTATGTTTGTGTGGCCGGCAGACGTCCGCGAGGGTCTGCCGGCATTACTTGCGTTTTGTTTGATTATTTTGAGATTAAAGTTTGTTTGAACGTTCGCCGGTTCCCGCCTCCTTCTTCCCATATCTACGAACCGTGTTACAAGGTCATTCTTGAAGAATGGAAAAAGACAGATGTTGCAAAATGTTGCCAATTTGATCATTCCATGCCTAGTTGCTGCATCATGGAGGCCATACTGCCCATACAGAGTACACACTGTGTGATTTATAATAGACCTTTATGATTGTTGCTTGTCAGACTGTACGAACATGATCCTCATGTCACACTGGGATCGCAGCTGTCGTTTATGTAAGATTGTACGACAGTCAAGACGCGTTAAAAAACGGAAGCGTGCATGAAAACTTGTCCGGATTTTTACTTCATCAATAAACCCACACGTTCGGTGACTGTGAGCTGTATTTCACGCGGGACTGAAATGGTGGCTAACAAAGAAATCTCTAGCGTTAATTTTGAACACGGCTTGTTTTGAAAAATGAAGACAATTTGACGTTTGTAGTATGAGAAGTCACAATGCACTGTGCGTCAAATCTGACACTGCCCGAATTTCGTCGGAACTAGCGATCAAAGACTACAGATTTTAACCTAGGATTACAGGATCCTACGATTAGGATTCTCAAAATTTGTCTCAGACGACCAAATCGTGGCCAAAATCGCACAGTATAAACCCGCCTTTACTCATTGCGTCTGTCTTGCACAGCAGGCACCAGGGGCGGACTTGGCCATCTGTGTGATCTGGAGAATCACAGAACGGCCGGTACTCCAGGACGGCCGGCGGGCCGGCCCACCACCCGCCACACACGCAGTCATCATCTGTTTTTTCCCCCACTCATCTGTTTCACACTCCAGTACTGTAGGTGGCAGCAATGCACCTTTAAGTTGGATGCCAGCTGCACTGGCCATGGCCGCCAAGTAAGCAGCAAAGACGTTAGATCAGTGGTGTCAAACTGCCGGCTCGCCCACCGCCTCTACCTGGCCCGCATCTGATCTCAAAAATAAAACATAATCCGGCCCGCTAAATTATTATTATTATAATTATTATTATTCTCTAGTTGCTACCTGTCTGATATGCAAAGAAAAAGTCGCCGTTCTAAGGGGCATACACACATCGCGTCACATAAGCGGCCGCGCCGCATTCTCCTTCTTTCCAATACGCTTTCGCTCCAGTGGCGTCTGTCGTTGCTATGCAACCAATTACACTAAAAGCACTCAACTTTAAGTCACGAGCGACGATTTAAACCACCGAAACGCATCCAATGCAACCATTAAACGTTACCGATGCTCAAAAGAAGCACTGCCAGGTGTCCGTCAAGAAACGTACAAATGTGTACAAATGTATTCAGGGATTGTATTTGTTCAGTACAGTGTTGGTCAGTGCAAAATTTTAATGTTATTTAAGCTAACATAAAGTAAGGGAAAATACTTCCACTAGATGTTAAAAACTAATAATGTATGTAACAATGAGAGATTTATTTATTATTTATTTTTTTTTTTTTTTTGACAAAATAAAGTTGATATATAGCTCCATTTTTTTTTGTTTATTTCTGACCCCTCCATGCCACAAGTGTTGCTGGTTTTAAATTACTGATTTTTTATTCCATATATCTTGTTGGATGTGAGAAGTCGCACCAGACTATTTCAATTAATAGTATTATATTAGTAATAGTATTATATAATTTTATTACACTCTGTAACAATGAGAGAGACACTGCTGTTTACATTTTGTGTGGTAAATAAAATATTTATAGTATAGGTATAAAAATATTTTAGTAGGCCTAATGAAATTTGAAGTAAATGAGAAATAATGCAAAGGAAAGTAAATTTTCTGAAATGTTGCACTTTCTTGCACTTGAAGGATAATATGGCCCTCCTATGAGGTGTCAATCACAGAAACGGCCCCCCGAGACTCCTGGTTTGAGACCCCTGCTATATGAGTATTCAAGTTAATCTAATATGCTTTTAACACAACATCTATTCAACATCAGTGCTATTGCTATAATTTGGATAGTCATGAGCCACAATTAAAGTCTTGTGACACTCATGCCATGCGTTATTGTTGTTGTTGTCGAGTTTCCGCACGCTGATTGCTTTGGGCCGGGCCTAGTCAAAGTCCAGGGCTGTTTTTTAGTCCCAGTCTGTCCCTGGCAGGCACGTGCACACATAGACAAAAA
Organism: Chanodichthys erythropterus; assembly: GCF_024489055.1. NCBI lineage: Eukaryota > Metazoa > Chordata > Actinopteri > Cypriniformes > Xenocyprididae > Chanodichthys > Chanodichthys erythropterus. The sequence continues at coordinate 38,523,209 of NC_090223.1, forward strand.
AGGGGCTTGAGCCCCTGCCCCTTTTCTTCCTCGAGAGAAAGTGCCCTTTTTTAATACATGAATATATATTCCTGTTTGCGCACAGCTTCCCTGTCAAACAAATATATTTACTGTATAAAACAAATAAAAAAAATAATATATCAGTTCGGCTTTGTCGAGTTCAGATGCCCTCACTCCGTGACAAGCCATTCATTCCCGCATGAACGCACACCACGCCCCACCTCACCTCGAGTTTGCTGCTGGATGAAAACTTGTGACAACTATTCCCGCGAAAATGCAACTGCTGTCTGGCGATGAGAAGCGAGAAAAAGAAAAAAGCCCTAGATGGATGCATCCCGTGCATTTCTTTCAGGTAGGCTAGCCTATGTTCACAAACCTGAAAGTTTTGTCTATTTAAGGGTTATTTATACATTTACGCTGCATTAATAGTTTGACCACAATCAACACATCTGCCTGATTTGATACTAATGAAATTTATGTCATATTATAATTTCAATTATTTTATTGTGCCATGCATTGCGTTTTGAACCATGGTAAAGAAAGCAGTTGGTCTGTCAATACCAGAAGAGGAGCATTCCATGGACCCACATCCATGAACCACATTATTAGACAGTTTTCTAAGGATGCATGGTTTATTAAAACTATTTAAAAATCATAATACAGCATCAGCTACATAATGCTATTCTTAAATCTACGCTTACACAGGATAATACATCAATAAAAGTTTAAACCCTCGCTCTGTCCACATATTCTTGTTGAAGAAATTACAGTGGCTGTAGCATTTCTATCACAAAGTGGGCGAATATTATTATTTAACTAGGCCCTAATAATATATTTTTAATCATGGTGGTTGGCTTTAATCATGGATTTGATCGTGCTGTGTTGTCTAACAACAAAAATCAGCAGGCTTTTGGCGTCCTCTGCAGGCATTTGTTATAATATATAATGTATTAACAGTTCAGGAAAAATCTCTCTGTTTACAGTTTTTTCCAATTGCTAACACACTAAAATGACATGCACAGCACAATTATTTAAACTGACACACAGAGAGCAAAACGTCTCCAAAAGTCTAAACACCTTTTCTGTTTTACACACATTTTGCATTTCAAAATAGCACTTTTTAAATTCACTAAATACAGTTCTCTGCATAGGACACAACAATCTGACATAAAGTCACATGTTTGCCATTTCAAAACACTGCCATTCAAAATGACACTACATGAGCTAATTGGCCAATTACATGTGCCACCTGGCCAAACACCTCAGTGGTTAATTGTTAACACTTCAATCAGGATGTAAGCACTATGAAAAGACCACAGGTGAGAACCTTTTTTTTTTACAACAACAATGGAAGACATTGCAGAGAGAGGAAGAGGAAGAGGAAGAGGGAGGTTTAGAATAAGAGGGGGAGGAAGAGTGAGAGGTAGGGGTAGAGCAGGTAGAGGAGTTCATGGCCAAAGAAGACAAACACTTTCAAATGAAATCAGAGCAACCTTAGTAGATCATGTCATCAACCATGGGTTGACAATGCGTGAGGCTGGACAGAGAGTGCAGCCAAACTTGAGCCTTTTTACTGTCGCCTCTGTCATCCGGACCTTTAGACTGGAGAACAGGTATGTAACCAAAATTTCATGTAGTACACATGTAGTATACCCCATGTCATAGTGTATCAGTTGGGTGACACCTGTTTACTTAGTGTATGACATCAGCCATTCATGAACTGTACAAGTTTCCTGTACAATGTACTCTACTGTGGGGGAAAATATTTAGGCTGCATTGTCCAAGCCCTATATATATTTTTTATTTTATTTTTTCTAAAGGACTGAGAGACGACACCATGGTGGAGGAAGGGGCCAAATGTTCACCGGGGTACAGGAAGCTGCCATTGTAAACTTGGTTTTGGAAAATAATGAAATCAGATTAGGAGAAATTCAAAGCCACATCATCCAAGACAACACCTTATTCAACAACATTCAACGAGTTAGTCTGTCCACATTGGCTCGCATTCTCAAGCGAAACCAAATCAGAATGAAACAACTTTATAAGGTGCCGTTTGAGAGAAACTCTCAAAGAAACAAAGAGTTCAGACGAGCATATGTGGATGTAAGTACTATATTGACTGCAGTACACTACACACAACATTGTTTCCCAGTGTACTGGATAACACCATATTGAGTGATTTTTGTTCTTTATTTTCAGGGAGTACTGGAAATGGATGCTCATGCAATCCCACATGAGTTCATCTTTATAGATGAGGCTGGGTTCAACCTAGCAAAGACCAGAAGAAGAGGGAGAAACCTCATTGGCCACAGAGCCATTATTGATGTTCCTGGCCAACGTGGTGGGAACATCACAATGTGCGCTGCCATCTCCAATATGCATGGTGTCCTCCACCGTCGTGCCAAACTTGGACCATACAACACAGCCCATATTCTCACATTTCTGGACAGACTTCACAACATTCTCATACCACCAGAGCGTATGAATGATGCAGACCATCAAAGAAACCGGTACGTTGTAGTATGGGACAATGTGAGCTTTCATCGTGCAGCCCCAGTCCAAAACTGGTTTGCTGACCACCCAACATACCTCCCACCATACTCACCATTTCTGAACCCCATAGAAGAATTCTTTTCGGCATGGCGGTGGAAGGTATACGACCGGCAGCCCTTTGTGCGCATGCCTCTTGTGCAGGCCATGGAAGAGGCATGTGATGAGATTGATGTGGGTGCAATTCAGGGATGGATAAGGCACTCAAGGCGCTTCTTCCCTCGATGTCTGGCAAGGGAAGATATTGCCTGTGATGTTGACGAGGCGTTGTGGCCAGACCCGGCTGTGCGGCAAGATGCTGCCTAATTATTTTTCTTGCCTTTTTTTTTTTTTTGTGTTTTTTTTTTACTGTAATATATTTTTTTTTTCAGAAATGTTGTTTTTCAGTTTACTTTTTTTGTAAGAATATTTTTGTTCAGTCCCATGTAAATATATCTGCTGTGCTTATGTTGTACTGACTTGTTTACTGTAGTGAAGGAAAAAAAATAAAAATGTTGCAACAGCATGTGTGTGTATCTGCAAATATTTCTGTGCATGTGAACAATCTGATACATATTTTAGTATTATGGCAAAGCATACTAAAGATGGGGGTGCTTTTCATTATGCCCAACAGTGTGTAGGTGGTTAGGCAAAAATCTGGTAATATGAATGAAGTGTGTGCCATTTCATGCAAAAGTTTGATTTTGATAATGCTCTGTGTAGTTTCGGTTGCAGTGCTTCATTTTGCAGGATATATGAGGTATTTTGCAGTTTGGGTGTGTGGTTTTGTGAATTGTGTTAAATGTTTTGATAAAACCAGACTAGTTTGAAAAATTGTGTGTTAGCAATTGGAAAAAACTGTAAATATGCAGATTAGCTTATTTTGGTTAATTTAGAAGAAATCTACAGATGCAAACAGATGGAGGGTAGTAGGCTTAAAACAAACTCCATCTAAATGTGTAGGGTTAGGGTTAAGTTGTCTTTCCATTAGAGTAAAAGACATGGCAGCAGAAATGGACTTAAAATTTTAAAATTGTAAAATCTTAAAATTGTCCACTTCATGAAAGAAGTATTCCAATAACACCAAAAATTAAAACTATTGATTTGTGCAAAAAAAAAAAAAAAAAAAAAAATTAGTGAATAAATTACTTGGTCCAGTAATTTATTCTAAATATATAGCTACTTGAAAATAGTTACTGTTGACTTCTCTTGTGATAAACCGAGTGAATACTAAAGAAGACCATGGTCTCTGTGTGGACTAATTATTTTATAGAAATCTGTGGAGTATAAAACAATTGCATGAGTGTAAGGGAAGTCAAAGTTGTCTTAATATATTTAAGGGTTCATTATTTTTTAAATAAATAATTATGAGAAGTGCCCTTTTTTCCACTTGAGCCCCTGCCCCCCAAAATGTCTGTGCACCTCCCTGTTGCACAATAATGCACAGCTGTGTCTTCAGTCTGAAAAATTCTTTCCCTGTAGAAACTGTGTTTTTGGATGTGTCCTGGGTGAAACTGATCTTGTATTTTATGGAGTCTTTTCCTAATAATATTACTGCTACCCATTACCAAGATATTCCTGCCAATCCAGTGTTTCAGTGGGTAATGCAATCGCTTGATTCTGAAATCCTGCAGGAGATGGAAAATGGAAAATGATTCTGATGTTTCACAACCACAGATGGAGGTTAAGTGAGCTCAACACAGAAAACACCTCCTGAAAACAAAAATGGAAGAATGTGTTGTTATTAGTTATGATTCAATACATTTTTCATGTTAAGACTCTAATTTAGTGCTTTAAGTAAACCATCAGTGAAGCTTACAGGATGCAGCTGCTGCCAGCAGTAGAAGAGCTGATGAGAGGATCATGATTTGGTGATTTCCCCTGATGACCAACATGTCATAGTGTTACCAGTCTTACTTGTGTATAGCTTTGTGGCTGTAGCTTAAAAAAGACAAAGTTTTAACATCCAGAATGAAAACAGGTCATAAAGTCCACAAATGGGTTTCACACCACAAAAGGTTGAGTTTCTGGAAACTAACATCACACATTTAGAACATTTAAAACATGCAATGCAGCTTATGGGAAATGTACATAACAGTTTTGCATGAACTCCATAAGGTAGCGAAATATAAGTGACTGTATTTATGAGTGAGTCATTTAATGAGTGAGAAATTTACTTACATTACTCAAATCTTTTACTCAGTCAATTTGACACAACCGTACGTTGCACTAAGGAAAATCAGTCTCAAATGCATTAAATAACATGCATCGCTTTACGCTGTAGCCTTTTTTCGTTTCATGTTTAGGACAAATACTACATTCTGTCATTAAACTCTAGATGGCGCAGGCTAATAGGTCCTTTAACTCAACCTGCTCATAATCCAACGTTATCTATAGGGCAAAGCTGATTGATTCCCTGCTGTACCAGTAGCCAATAAGCTTGCGTGCTCAACCTTCAAACGTGTTGTCAGAAACCCTCCACCTTCCCCAGCTTCACCTGTATAGATCAGCTACAGGTAATTCATGTGTGCTATATTGTACAGCAGCAGCATGTCTTACTTGCTCACAGTAGCGTGTCATGTATGTATTGGCAGTAGCAAGTCCTGTACTTTCTCTGCAGCAGCAGAAATAAAAGCAGCCGCAGCGCAGCAGATTTATTCCACCAAGACCAAACATACAACATTGTCATATCCTTTACCATGTCAAACACTCCGAGATTGTCATGACAGAACATGGATTGTGCACTTTTCTTGCAGGATTTCACTCTGTGTCCTTCATGATTTGAGGTCTAAATCACATTATTGGAGCATTAATATAAGTTATTATTTCACACAAACACACAATCTTCATACTTTGGGTATCAGCTGTTCTTTAGGCAGAAAAAAATATAGTTGTTTGCAGTATGTTGTGAAGCTGTTTAATTACTGAGTTCCACCACAGAAATTGATACGTTATTTTCCTTTGATGATTGATCATGACTATAGTGTTGCTAGTATGGTTTTGTGGCTGTAGCTAAAAGGACACAAAGTTTTATCATCCAGAATGAAAAAGGTCACAAGGTTTTCACACCACAAAAGTGGGAGTTAATGGAAACTAAGAGAACACAAGCAATAGAAGGACGCAGAAGTTTATGAACGACTCTTTGATTCATTTTTGTGAACAGGATGGAGCATCAAAACATATACCAGATTCCCTTACAAGATTCTGCCAGAGAAACTGTGGCAGTTGAAATGAATAACTTCTCAGAGTCAGATAATGGGGGTCACACCTAAAGTCATCTTTGTGAGGGTGAGATTTAAAGGAAAAGACCACATGTGCTGCTCTGTGTTCAACATCATGTTTTGTAACTGCTTGTGTCTGAGTCTCGCTGCTTTGATATGTTCATTAAAGATAAGTGTTTGGAACAACATGTTAGTCTATTCTCAGATTTACTCAATTAAGTTTTCCTCTATTTTTAAGGCGAGAAGCAAGATGAATGAGGAAGACAGTGTGGAAGCTCAGAAGTACAGCATATAGGACCAACACAGCGGCCGTGATCGTTGCTCTAACCATCTTATTAGTCTTCATGGGTCTTGGAGTCTTCCATAATTTATCTGGGCATCCCTGAGCTGTCTCTTATAATTTTGGCACTTCTTTATCCTCTGATATATCATTTGACAACATTGAATGGCAAAAATCAAAACCACAAAATTCTTATGATCGTAGATCAGAAAGCAGTGGATATGACTCTTATTAACCTAAAGACAACATAAATACAACTCAGAGAAACTCTTTCAGTGGAGGGAGATGGAAAGACTGAAGGCAGAAATACAAATGAGGAGCAAATCATCTTCAGTTTTACTGAAACATCACAAGTTTAGATTTGTCAGCAGTATTTTGATGAAAAAGTAGGATCTTTTCTAAAATTATTTTATAGTCATCAGGGTCACTTAATTTGATTCTGATATCATTTGCTGAGAAGAGTTCAAATTACCATTTCTTGATTATACTGATTTCCATTTATGTTTGAGTATGTTAATAGTTAGCTACTTTAACAACATGTGTTTTAGTAGTTTCTCATATGCTTTAGTTAAACTAGTCTTATGAAACTATACATGCAAATTCACTTATTTTCTTAGAGGCAATAACCAAACACAGGTGTTTCCTGAGGGGCAACGCATCAGTAAATGTGATTATTTTTTTATTTTATTTTTTTCCCATGTCTCTGTTGTTTCGATATTAGTAATTATTAATATTATTTAAAGTGATACATGTTGCTAAAATTTACCTTGCTAAGAGATAGATATGACCACACATTTCTTTTTTCTTTTATTTAGTAAATGTAGCCTTTTTTTCTATTCTGATATCTAAGGCCTTTCAGATTCAGTTTACTTCTACACTCTAAAAAAAAATGGTTCTTCAGCGGTTCTTCAGCGGTTCTTTGGGGTGGTTAAGGTGCTATATAGCACCGCTACCTTATAAAGAACCAGTAAAGCACCTGTATGGTTCTTCAGCGGTTCTTCAGTGGTTCTTCAGCGGTTCCTTGCTGTGGTTAAGGTGCTATATAGCACCACTGCCATACAAAGAACCTGTTAAGCCTCTGTATAGTTCTTTAAAGGTTCTCTAACTCTCTTATTCTCTTAGTTTAGTTGGGGAAAGGATTAAAAACAACATTAAATTACAGTGTATTTTCTAAACATAACCTGGTTCTCAACCTTTTTGTCCCCAAGCCCCTCTACACTGTTAGTGAATATGGGTGTAAGTTGGATTGCTATAACTATTTGAGTCTGATTACTTCGTCTTTCTGCGAATTGCTCTCAATATTATAGTAGGCTACACTCAACTGCTCAAATATCTCACTTTCGGCCAAAGGATAATTTCTCTTTAAGGACCCCGTGACAGACGTTTTTTTTTTCTGACGTCATGACTCAAGTGACTTTCTGGAGTTTTCTGCTCGGCCGCCATTTTCTTTCCCCTGGACTCGGATGAAATAAGGTAGGTTGGAAATGTTTTAATTAATATACTCGAAAATGCAAAGGTTGAACATGTGTTTTAGCGGTTTAGAGTTAATTAGCGTTGTTTGTGAACATGAATACTAACGAAATCGTAACTAACCGAATTTTTGAATTTTCGCGGCCTGCAGTAACGTTATAAAGGTTAGCGCTAATTGAATATTTCTATTCTATACAAGATGTTGCATTACTCGTTTTATTCTATAGAAATGTATTGTTGTAGTGTTTGGACCATGTAAATATGTCTCTAAATAATTTTTAAAAGAAACGTCTCCTTTACCGTGTAAGCAGCGCGTGCTATTTGAAATGATGCGGGCAGGAAGTGCGTGGGGAGCGGGAGAGACGCTCGAGTCGAGGCTGAGGGGATCCTCGCATTACAATTATTGAGTTTAGGTTTTTAAAGTAATGTTTGTCAGTTCTTTTATTTGTCTTTTTCACGTTAGCTCTGATTTGTTCGACCAAAATGACGAAGAAAGTGTGTGAGTAAAGACATATTTAAGGCTTAACGTTACTTCATTTGACTAGTGCGAGGTGTTTTTTTTTTGTAGAATGAAATGGCTGAGTATTTACACTACTAATTAATTACTTGCACTGCAGCAAACAAGTTTTTTTTTTCCATTTATAAAGACTGATTCCCCTCCCCCTTTTAGGATCTAAAGCTCCTCAATGTTTGACGACTAAGGACACTTTGCAATAACTTTACATGGTAAGTAATTTCTATAAAAACGGCTATAATTGTTAATAGATAATATGAATTACCAGTGTTGGACATGTTTGAATAAAATCCATCTAATGCTGTCTATTGACTTGAATGTCATCCTCATTAACAAACTTTAGACTAAGAATTATCCATTCCAAAACATTCATCAACTCCCTCTTATGCCATCTCAAATGCATGCGACTTTTTTTCTTGTTGTTTTGTATTAATTATTTTTTTTTTTTTTGACAGTAGCCATTGACATTAAATTAATCACAGTTCCAGCTAAAAATCTTTACTGTTCTACTGAAGAAAAAAAGTCAACTTGGATGGCCTGATGGTAAGTAAATTAACAGCTAGCTTTCATTTTTCGTGAAATATCCCTTTAATCAAGAATGATTAAATATATTAGGGTGTAAAGCTAATTTATTAATTGATGCATGTCTTATTTTCAGACTTATAATTATATATTATAAATTCATAATTTTAAATGAAACCAATGACTGATTCAGATGCATTTCTTAATTACAAATCTGTAGTATTTTAGCACTGACGAAGGCCTGTGTGCTGAAACGCATTGGAAAAATAAAGAATTGATTTTTTTTTTTAGCTCCTTTTTATTTATTTATTTATTTATTTGATCCCTCAATGCCACAAGTGTTGCTGGTATTGTCCATAAATATATTAATTGCAAATTTGGCCAGTCATTAATATGAATTATTTTCTTTTTCTTGTCCTTTGCTATTGCATATCTGCAAAAATTTGATTTCCTATTACAGATTATTGTGCTTTTTTTTTTAATTAAGAAAATTAATCACAATTGCTTTATCACAGGCTGAAAACATTCACCTGAGAGAAAGTCCTGAAGACCTCATCAAGGAGTACTTTCTGAGTTGAACGTAAGAACGTATTTTGGTTTATTTTCAGAAAAATAAGTCTAAATTTGTGTATTTTGTAGTTATGCTAGCAAAAGGTGACCGAATTTGTTTTTTATGTTTACTATTAGGATAACCAGACAGATGATTGAGGAGCAGCTCACCATGGCAATGTTCATTATTTGGAAGGAGGGGAGAACTTCATGAACCATCTGCTGACATTGAGGGAGTTAAAGTTTTGAATCAACTTACTTCAGTTACATCAGCTTGTGCCCTGCTTCTAGGTATGACATACATCATCAACCTGGCTTGTCCGAAACCACTTTGATTTACTTTGTATGTATATGTTAGAGCTGCACAATTTATCGTAGAAAGGTCGCAATCTCGATTCAAACACCCACGCGATCCTACTTTATTAATGACAATGATTCGCCTGCGTCTGTTAAACCTTTGACAAAAACATTCAGTGTTCATGCTGCCACTGATCCAGAGACAGCAGTTTTGAACCACACTGTAGTTATTCAAGGATTTGGTTATTTGATTTCTTTCACAAATATTAAAATTATCACATAAGTAATAAGACAAAAGGATATAAACACTGGACATCAGACAGCGATCAAAATAGAGAAAATCGAAACTAACATGATGCTTCAAATAACTGTTGTATATAAATTACCTTGTTAAGCCACTAGGTGGCAACCAGTGACATTGTCATTGAATCATTCATTCAATAGATTGGATAAGGTTAAACCCTGATTCATCCAGTAGTGAAACAAGTATTTATTAATGAGCCATTAATATATTCAAAACCATTTTTTAAAAATAATTCATTCAAATTAAACATTTTCCGGCAATTAGAGTCCAGCTATTAATATTTTGCTAGAACTAGTAAAATAAATGTAATTTTTAGTTGTCTATTTAGAATCGTGGGAGAATTGCGATCTCTATTTGAAACCAAAAAATCATGATTCTCATTTCATCCAGAATCCTGCAGCTCTAGTGTATGTCTCGTACAAATGTGAAGTTGTATGAATATCCAGATTTGTGCAAGGGTAATCACCTTTAAAGGATTAGTTTACCCAAAAATGAAAATTCTGTCATTAATTACTCACCCTCATCATTGGAGGAACAGAAACCTCTCAGACTTCATCAAAAAGATCTTAATTTGTTTTGAGTTCAGAAAAAGCATACGCATAAAATACGAAGTATACTTTGGGCTTTACACACAGTAATGAATGTTTAAAAAGCAAAACAAAAAAGTATTGGGTAAAAGCATCCCCCATGTTATGTTAACCTGATGATGTTATTTTGTTTAAAGGCCTACAGTTGGAAGCAGCTGTTCTCCTCTTGCCTGCACTGTTCAAGGTGGACCTGGGGTTGCTGTTTGACATTGAGGTGAGCCATGAACAGTTGACTACAGTGTGTGAAGCACAATCTAATCAAAGCACGACACTTATTGCACATTTTGTTATAATTTAGCTTATAAGGTTTGCCTTTCAAATAAATATGTGAAGATGGTTAATGCTATTATCCCCTCTTCTCCAGGGCCATGCTCAGACCAGCCCTCCTGTCATCCCAACACCTAAGATAGTGCCTGAAGCCTGCGGGAGGATCATCTCATGCAGTATGACCACATTTTGTTCACGTTGGATGGCCAGTTAATCACAGAGTAGAGTGAGGACGTCTTGATGGCACTGGGCCTCCTCCTATGTGTATATTTTGCGTTTGGAATCGAATCCAATCCAGTGCCCTAAAGGACTGAAAAAGACACTGATCTTTTTGAAGTATGTTGTTTTGAAATTGAAGTATGCAGTCGGACTTCCAGGCACTGTAAAATGAGTGTACAACTCAATCTGTGAGTAGACTTTTGGAGTCAATACTCTCTCTTGCTCCCTTTCTTATGGTTTAAGTTCCAGTTTTCTATATTTTTTTTTGAAATCCCGAATGACAAAAAGAAACTGCAGGACTTCAGAGCATAACTCAGTATGTAAAAACAGGACTATTGTCTTCAAAAATGTACATATTTCAAGCTTGTTGCATTATTTTGTATGTGTATAAAAGGGGAGTATAATGTGAGTTTATTTGCTGCTGAAAGAAATAAATTAAAAGGTTTTGAAAGTGTAATGTATTTTGTTTTTCAGTAAGCATTTAGTACATGATTTTGAATCTTTGAAGTCATGATTTGGTAAGAAATTATTAATTATCGTTCATAAAAGTGTAATTTAGAAGCATATTGACTCATCTACAGTAGTACCTGGCATGATAACAGGCCCTGCTAGCTCAAAAAACAATATATGGCACCTCTAATTTGACAAATGTGCTAGAAAACTTTAAGAATAGGTGCTATATAGCACCAGAAAAGGTTCCCCTATCATAACGAGCCAAAGAACCACTGCTGGTACTATATGGCACCTCTTATGGTTCTATATAGCACCATACGACAAGGTGCCATATAGCACCTTTAAAGATAGGTGCTATATAGCACCAAAAAAGGTTCCGCTATGATTACGAGCCAAAGAACCATTTTTGGTGCTATATAGCACCATTTTTCTTTAGAGTGTAGGGGTATCCTGGAATAAACACTGAATGCCTTAAATTTAGTCACTGTACAGGCAATACATATTTTCTTGTTGTGTCGTGCTGTGTTCAGTAAGTAAAAGCTGCTCTCAGAAACATTACTGTCATAGTCTTGAGCTTCATGAGAATGGATCAATAAATAAATAATTCAGTGATGACAGTATCAGCAATTATATCTATTTTAGACTGTCTGAAGACTGAGTTATATTTATAATTCATAAAAAGAGACTTCACTATCATGAAATAATGTGTTATCTAGAGAATCCTTCTACTGAGACTCATATTGTATTTACCATGATTTAAGTACATGTGAGAACAGTGCGCCCTCTTGTAAAATGTGTCAAAAATTCACTTGTTACACAATTATCAGAAGACAGGATTATGTCAGTGAACTGAACTTTGAGTGGAAAGAAGAGAAGACAGAAATATGAATGAAATATTTGCGCATTTAAAAAATAAGAATATCTTTTAATTACACATTTTAAAGGTTAGAAAATTTACTGTAATTTTTTGATGACTGAATGTAATCTGGAACTGAAACTATTTGTGTTTTGAGTGACAATGTTGTTTTTGAACAAGGCAGTAACTGCTCTGTGTCACTGTGACTCTCTGGCGCAGTAATACACAGCTGTGTCCTCAGTCTGCATATTCTGTCCTTGTAGAGTCACTGTATTGCTGGAAGTGTCTCTGCTAACTTGAAATCTACTTTTCAGTTTATCACTGTAATATGTGTTACCGCTACTAGCACATATCATTCCAACCCATTCCAGAGTTTTTCCCGAAACCTGTCGTATGAAGCCAGTGCAGTAGCTGCTGTCAGTCACTGTATATCCAGAGATCTTACAGGACAGAGTCAAAACCTGACCAGGCCTTAAGACCACAGAATCAGTCTGGGTCAGTTCAACACAGTGGACACCTGGAGAAACAAATATGGCCTGACATGTTAGATACATGGAAAGAATTTTTTATGTTAAGGGTTTCTGTAGAAACTATGAAGACTTACGAGAAACAGCTGCTAGCAGCAGAAACAACCAGAGAGATGAGGAGACCATAGTTTGAGAAGTGTGAGAGCAAGCTGTTTCTTTTCCTCTTAATCATCAAATAAAGAGGAGAAAGATTATTTGCATACAGTTCTGCACATGTCAGTATGTTCAGATGTTCTATATTTTACTCATTCAAAAAGGTTTTTTTTTTCACATCTGTGAATTGTCAATTACAGTGAACAAATGGATTCAACTGTGATCAGAGCTAATGACCTCTGTATCTGTTAAAAGCAGTTTCGTTGGTGTAGGTGGCGACAAGTGACTGTGTTTATGAGTGAATCATTGATTCGTTCATTCAACCTATTCGTTCAAAAACACTGATTCATTCAGGAAGTAAACTCCACTATTGTGTGTTGCTCTGAGGTGTGGTGGTTAATTTGTTGTGGCTTCGTTTAGAAATATCTTCAGTGATACAGCAAAAATAGTTACTCTACTAAACTTAATGTTTATCAAACTATTGTATAAAAAGCACATATGTGATTACTAATAACAACAGCCCTCTTGTTTGTTTAATATTGTTTAGTTAGTATTTATATGAGCATGTTTGTTTTTTGATGACAGAGGGAAGCTTACAGTAGCCTATATGTCACTGTGATTTTGATTCAGTAAAATGCAGTCATGAGCCTCTGCAGGTCAAATAATGGCCTAGACCAGAAATAGTGTATCACAGCATAAGCATAATTCACACAAAATAGGGGCAGGACTGTATTGGAAACAATGGAAATTTAAAAGTGCCCACTTTTTTCATTACCACTTTATGTTAGAATGAGTTTTTCTAACTGATTATTTTTATGCAACACAATGCAGCTGATAAGTTAATATTTATCATCTGTTTATGTGAATGAGGAAGAGGTTTTTGTATTGCTTTGACTCTGAACTCATTCACAGTGACTCTCTAGCACAGTAATAGACAGCAGTGTCTTCAGTCTTGAGGCTGTTCATCTGCAGGTACAGTTGACTGCTGGAGTCATCTCTGGACACTGTGACCCTTCCCTGGACTGACTGGGAGTAGCTTATAGGAGAACTGGATGTGCTGATGTATGCAATCCACTCCAGTCCTTTTCCAGGACTCTGTCTGATCCAATAGAGATTGCTGAATGTAAATCCAGTTATTGTACATGTAAGTTTATGAGACTCTCCTGGTTTTTTAACCACTGTTTCAGACTGAGTGAATGTCTGACATTCAGTACCTGTGGAAAAAGAAACAATATTAAATGTTAGAAAGATGTTATAATGTTACATTGTTGCACTCTTAATGATTATCTTATGCAGTGACTCACATGGTAAAACTGCCAGAATTACAAATACAAGAATCTTCTTAATCATGGTGTATTTAAGTTTAAACCAGAAAGACAGACTTTGTTCCTAGAGTTCAGATGTCTGTTCAGATCACAAAGATTGACACATTTAAAGAAGGAAGCTGATTTGCATATATTAAAATCAGAGAACTGATGGTATGAAAGACTGACGTATGTTTGGTCCAGATTTAGATTTCAATGGTTAATGTTTGAGATCTTCATAAACAGACCGTTATTTTTTCTATTATTAGAGATAAAAGTAATTTGTGTGTATTGTATTACATTTAATTTTAATTTCTTTAATGGGTTTTAATGTAATTGCTTCTAATTATAATATGAAATTCAGATATGAATATTATAAAATATATTACAAGAAAAGTATGTCTATGTTTTTTTTAAATAACACAACCTTGAAAGTTTAAAACCACTAAAAATAATGTAGAAAAATAAAATATAAGACAATATCAATTCTAGTGATGCATTACTGACATCTATTGTTGTTTGGCCAATACTGTTGTAAGACTCACAGATTAAAGTGATTCAGTTCATTGACAGACACAGATCTGTGCTGTTGAAACAGTGGCATTTTGAGTTTTGTCTATTAACATAAAATTATTATGTTTCTACTCCACACAAAAACAGAATAAGCACTTCAGTTCATTGCCTGACACAGATCTGTGGATGAGTCTGTTAATGCTGCTCAATCAGTGGCTGAAATCTCCAATCGCTCCTCTGAGAGTTTATAGGCGATGAAAGAAAAGTGATGTAAAAGGTGATGCATTTTATTGACATTCTATTAAAACAAATCTATTCATTTTATAACTTATTACTTTCTTAGTTTTTTAATGATAATTATTTTTGCAAATTCTTATTTTTTATTTGTTGTTTTTCTAATTCTAAATTCAGTGCACATTAATTTGAATGTCATCAAATGAATATCAGCTGTGAATGATAAACATTTAATGATTATTGGTTGTGAAAACTTTTGAGGACAAAACAAGATAAATCCCCTAATGTGTGAATATGATGATGTTTTTGTACAGGGAGGCTGTTTGCGTCTGTCACTGTGATTCTCTGGCACAATAATACACAGCTGTGTCTTGAGCTTGCATATTATTTCCCTGCAGTGTTATTGTGTTACTGGAGGTGTCTCTGCTGATGCTGAACTTGCTTTTCAGTGAATCCTTGTAGGATAAGCTTCCATCATACCAGATCACTCCAATCCACTCCAGAGCTTTTCCTGCAGGCTGACGAATCCAGGCTGTACCATAACTAGTAACTGAATATGAGACTTTACAGTTGATAGTTAGAGTGGCATCAGGACGGACAGTCAGAGACTCAGGCTGAGTGAGTTCATATGAATGAATACCTGTATCAAATCAAATAACAGCTGTTAGTAAAATAGCATGAAGTTTAAAGATGGTTAACAAGCTTTTTAGCAACAAAATGATGCATCACACAGAAAAGTAGATAAACTTACAGGATACTACTGCCAGAAGCAACACTAAAGATGAAGAGATCATGGTGTGTTTCACAGCACAGTTTGTTCTTCTCTCCCTCTAGTGATCAGATGAATGTATAAACTGACTCATGTCTGGTGTTTAAATATGCAACAGAAGATTTACATAAACACACAGAGCTAATAATCAACTCCACATGCTAAAAAAATATTTATGCTACATTTATGTTCATATCATTTATTCTCTCATAGAGAATTTTATAACATCAAGCTCATGTTTTGTCAGGATTTTTTTTCTGGACATTTTATATAATTTTCTTCTCCATCTACTTTAATTAATTTTCAGGGGTTGATATAACTTATATTGGAATACTGGAAAGCAACAAAAGCAGTAGGTCAGTGATCACGAAAAGTCTAAAGGCCTTGATTTTGCCTGTAATAATGAAGCAAAACTTGTGAACTCAGAAAATGTTACTCAGGGAAACAAAATCACTTGAATTAGGATATGATTAATATGCATTTTTATATTCATATAGATGATATATAGAAGTGTTTTTTTTTTTTTTTCTTTTCTTAAATTATAATTTAATTTTTGTTTTAGAACTGCTTGTAGTTTCTTGTGTAGCGGGGAATTTCACTACAATGTAGGGGTGAATTTATCTTCAGCTGCAATATATCTTGGATGACTAGGGATTGACAAGATCTAGGTCTCCAACTCCCCAGTACAATTAATTCCTATACTTAAATATATAAAAGTATGTTTTTTATCTGTCTTGTGAATTTTGTCTTTTGTAACAGCGACTGATGAGGATTGAGGCTCTGGAATTTAATAAAATACACGGTAGCTTCCCAGAGAATAATCGTTGTTTGACCCCTCTTCCCCTCTACCAGCCCACAAGACAGTAGGAATGCCCCTACTCCAAGATAACAGAAGTTTTACACTTTTTTTAAATATCTAGCAGAGTTAAACAAAATAAAGAAAACAACAATCATGGAATAAATTCTTTGTTTCACGTGTCTTAATGGTTTTACCAAGAAATGTACAAAAAATAAAAAATAAACTTTTGTTCAGATCCAATTTGGTTTCTTTTCTTTCAACAATAATACTCAAAAATATATATAAAAAAATAACAGTTCTGATAGAATGAATGCTCTGAAGGTACACAGTTCACTCAAAAGTACATTACAGATGTTTCATTCCACCTTGGAAGACTTCAATACACATACCTGAGTGAAATTCACAACCCCAAAGTTAAAGTTTTACCTCACAGTAGAACTAGGCTGGCGTTGGAGTGTCCAGATATGGCAGGGCAATTATATCAAGCAAATAGTCACCAGTTCGAAAACAGAAAGTCTCTTCTTTTACTTCAAAGACTGGGAAAATAATGTTCAAAAAAAAAAAATAATGTTCCAAAAAAACGAACGTTTCTGATAGACGAGACAGTCCCTCAAAAAAAAACAACAACAATGTAATTCGGGTCCATTCACTCGTGCAAACTCAGTTATCCGTTCTCAAGTCCATGCAAATGTCCATCCAAAAAGAATTTCTCCAAGTGAAAACACTGCAAAGTGTCCAAAAATAACCATCAAAAACAGAAGGAAAATTTATAATCAAAAGAAGAGCGTCAATGAGCTCGCAATGCCGTTTGTGTCCACACGGCGTCGCTATTGTATCAAAAATGATGCACAAGGATTTCGGCTTGAACAAACAGTCACAAAATCACTCGATCCGAGCTGCTTTGCTTCAAAAACAACAAATAACGTCCGTGTATCTTCAGAATAGCTACTGTGCTTAACAACAGTGAAAGAAAAAACTCACAGTATCTCAGCTCCCTTCTGTAGAAGACAACACTCGTGTCAACACACTGTCTCAGCTAGCACGGAAAACAATACACCTCCTGATATATCGCAGGCATGAAGTTCAGTTTCTCGGCGTTCAGGCTCGGTCAAAACTCACAACACCACAAGCTCGGTCCAGCTTCTCGTCCGCTCACCACGATGCTTGTCAAATGCTGTTCACATGTATACTCCAGAAAATAACGACCCAAAAAAAAAAAGTTTTCGTGCTCCTCGTCTCACTCACTTCCTTCCTTTTTTGGAACCCCCGTCCTACTTCTCCTTTCCCCAAAAAAAACCCTTTCAAAATAAAGGTCCTTGTATACCTCCACATTCCCCCCTGGTAAACCCTGCCATATACAGGGCTCTCCAATACGACCAGCTCCTAAGTAAAAAACAGAAAAACACAAGAACAGTCATCATTTGATTCATCAACACAACATTTTCAGCATTTGTTTAGACATTTTCTTTACACTTGTATTGACACTTCAACCCCAAATTACATAATGTAATCCTCCTTATATCTTACAGGCAATCTACCTTGTGTTTTTCTCTTTGAACGCCTAAGACTAGGTACCCCACTAGTGTCAGCTTCTGAAACGTCAGAATCTTCAGATTCCCCATCTTGTTCCGTTTCTACCCTCTGACTCTCAGCAAAACTAACCTCATCACAAACCACTCCACCCTCAACATCCCCAGGTAAGTCTGTGTTTGGCAAGTGTGTGGTATATGGAATGTAGGCAATGTCATGTGAGTCAACATCTGTGTCTAACAATTCTTTTTCTCTTTCTGTTCGTGTAACCGACTTTGCAGGTGAAGGGAAGGTACAGTGTCTTAACTGATCCCTATGAACCACCTTTGTGGAACCTCCCTGCTCAGGACGTACAGTAAACACTGGTAAACCTGCGTGATTCTGTTGCACTACCAAGTACGGTACAGACTCCCACTTATCTTGGATTTTGTTTCGTCCCCTAAATTTGTGGTTACGCAACAATACTCTGTCACCAGGTCTAATGAGCGCTCCTGCAGCCTTGCGATCATATACTCTCTTCCTTCTCCTGGAAGCTTCTTGGGCAGTTACTTTTGCAGTGTCCACTGCAGTCCTCAACCTTTCATGGTGATTCTTCACCCACTCATCCAAATCATCCGCTTCATCGTCAGTCAGATCCCTCCCTCCTAAGACGTCCATGGGCAGCCTCGCGTCTCGCCCAAACATTAAGTAAAATGGAGAGTAACCTGTTGATGAATGAACGTGGCTATTGTAAGCCATCACTAGTTCAGGCAGGTAAGTCTTCCAATCCTTCTTCTTTTCCGCAGGTAATGTCCGCAGCATGTCGTGCATCGTGCGATTGAACCTTTCACACTGTGCGTTCCCTTGCGGATGATAAGGACTGGTGCGACTCTTGCTGATTCCATACAGCTTACAGAGCTCCTTGATTACACTGGCTTCAAAACACCTCCCTTGATCCGAGTGCAGCCGGGCAGGACATCCATAGCAGACAAACCAATGTCGTACAAGAGCTTTGGCGGTAGTAAGTGCTGTTTGATTTTTAGTCGGGACTGCCACAGTAAATCTTGTAAACATGTCCGTAAGCACTAAAACATTCTCATAGCCCCCTGCCGATCTCTCAAGCACAGTGTAATCCATGGCAAGAACTTCTAGAGGTGCAGTTACGTTGGTGCAGGTCATAGGAGCACGAATCTTGGGGAACACATCCTTAGCTAAGGTACACCTCCGACACTGGGATACCCATGTCTGCACATCATTGGCCATTGAGGGCCAATAATAACCCCGTCGCATCTGCTCTAACGTACTCCTACTTCCAAAATGTCCTCCATGCTCGTGCAATCCCTCATACACTTTCTCCCGAAGAGAGTCTGGCACAACCAACTGCCAAATTTCCTCTCCATCTCTTGGATCCATAATCACTCGGAAGAGCACTTGATGCCTTAGTTTCCGACGCTCCAGCTGTCTCGCTAATTTCTTTTGTTGAGTTTCCATACCCCGGAAACTACGTGTCACTAACCTCCTGTTTTCAAGTACAGCGTCGTACACAGGTGCTATACAAGGATCCTTCCTCTGTTGTTCTTTGATGGACGACCAGTTATAACCATCAACACCCCTCTTTATGGCTGCTTGTTTGGCAACTCTGACCGCGGACTTGTCATCCTCTTCTTCTTTACCTGGCCACAGGCATGCCCGTACCTCATCTGAGGTCAACCGAATGAAGTCTTTTCCTGTATCATCCTCCTCGGGTTCCATACCCCAAGGAATCCTAGAAAGAACATCAGCATTGGTGTTCTGTCTGCCAGGCTTGTAACAAACCTCAAAGTTGAACTCCGCTAACTGTGCAGCCCAACGCTGCTCTACTGCCCCAAGGTTGGCTGTTTCCAAGTAGCGGAGAGGGTTGTGGTCGGTAATAACCTGAAATTTTGCAAACATCAGGTACTCCTTAAATTTCTCGGTTACTGCCCATTTAAGGGCTAGTAACTCCAACTTGAATGCACTGTAATACCGGTCATTCCTTTCAGATCCCTTTAGACCTCTGCTTGCGTAAGCAATGACACATTCTACGCCTCCCTGTTTTTGACTGAGTATGGCTCCAAGTCCATTGAGACTCCCATCCGTCGTAAGTATAAATGGACACTGGAAATCAGGGTAAGCAAGAATTGGAGGTGACATGAGACAACTCTTTAGTCTGTTGATTGCAGTCTGACAATCCTCTCTCCAGATGAATGGTTCTGACGACTTGCCTTTGTTACCTTTCCCCACTAGGGCATGTAGGGGCTTGGCCAGCTGTGCAAACCCTGGAACAAACCGGCGGTAGTAACCCATAAATCCCAACAGCTGTCTAACCTCCCTCACATTCGACGGTGGAGGCCACGCATCCAAGCACTGAACCTTGTCCTTGTCCACCTGAACTCCCTTCGACGAAATGATGTGTCCCAAGAACCGGACCTCTGGCTTCAGGAGGAAACATTTGCTTGGTTTGAGCTTTAGTCCGTGCTGGCGTAACCTTGAGAAAGACCAGCTCCAACTTCTCACAATGACTCTTGAAATCAACCGAGAACACAATAATATCGTCAAGGTAGATCAAGAGAGTATCAAATGCCAGATCACCTAACGCCGCACCCATCAAACGCTGAAAGGTGGCCGGAGCGTTGCATAAACCAAACGGCATCCGTGTCCACTCATACAACCCGAATGGTGTTGTGACAGCAGTCTTTTCCCGATCTGAGTCATTTACCGCCACTTGAAAGTAACCTGCTGTGAGATCCAGGGTGGAAAACAACTGTGCTTTCCCCAAAGCATCCAAGGATTCCTCCACACGTGGAAGGGGTAGGCATCCTTGAATGTTACTTGATTGAGTCTCCTGTAGTCACAGCAAAAACGAACGCCTCCGTCCTTTTTTATCACAATGACTGCAGGTGAGGCCCACGGACTGCGACTCTCCTTCAGTACACCTTGACTGACAAGATCCTGCACATGTCTCTTAAACTCTTGGAAAACGTGAGGTGGGACTCGTCGGTGGCATTGCTTTATGGGCTGTGCATCTCCTGTAGGAATGCTATGCGTCACTGTTGTTGTATATCCAAAATCTGTGTCGCTCTTGGAGAAAACATCACTGTAACGTGCCAGCAGGGCATTTAACTCCTCACGTTGCACCTCAGACAGTCCATCCTGGTTCACTTGCACTGGAATTTCCATTTGCTCAGGCTGATTCTCCATCTTAACACAGCACTGCATATGTCGCTTAACGCGTAACTCGCCCTCATCCTCTTCAAATTCCACCATTTGCTTTGGGACTACTTTCTGAGGCTTCGACACAACTGCAATCCTGGATCTCGGCATCAACCTGATAGTTTCCTGACAGATATTTAACACTCGCACCGGGACTCTTCCTTTTTCTGGGCTCGCAAGCACATTGGCTACTAACAGTCCTTTTGGAAGGGTAACAGAATCTGTGCATTCCACCAGCACTTGACGCTTCACTTGCTGAGGTATACTGCAGTGGCCTTCCACAATCTTCTCACTTAAGGGCGGGATTGTCACAACTTGCTTCCCAGACACCTTAACAAATCCTATCCTTCCTTCTGGACCCAAGAACCCCTCATCTTTCTTCACTCTTGCTATCACTCTCCTTACATTAGCATCTGTGCCTCGGCTGACTTTGCTTTCTTCGTTCAACTCCTTTCCAGACAGTACAATGTTTTTTAATTCACTAAGGACATTCATTCCCACAATTCCATCCAATCCTTTCATCTCCTGCGCATCGGGGTTGGATTGTGTGAGCACGAAAACACACTTCCCTGGAAGCCGACTTCCCATGCACTCGATGCCTGTAGACATCCAAGAACAGGAATGTCTAGCCCGTTCGCAGCAGTGAGGCGGACCCAGTTAGCAGACGACAGTTGCATCTCTTGCCCTCCGAAATGCTGTTTAAAGTGAGACTCTGAGATGGTGGTGACCTCTGAACCTGTGTCCAGCAGGCATTTGGTGGGCACCCCTGCTCTTTTTATGTCTACTGTCAGACAGTCTCCAAAAGCGCTCTCCTTTAGGGTTACTGGCACCACATCAGCCTTCCAATCAGCTTTATGGCTCCGTATTACTGAAGGCCCATTTGTGCTCGCCAATTCACCCAATGAAGCTCCTCTTAACGACTCAGTCATTTCAGCCATTTGTGATGATGCAGCACCCCGGCTACTCAGCTCCTTATGCTGACCGCACTGTCGACTGGTGTGACCTGGTTCACCACATGTGTAACAGATATATTTCCCTTCACTGTTTTTCAGTGGCTGTCTTCTTGCACCAGCAGGCTGGGGGTTAACTCTCCCTTGACTATGGACTATTCTGTACAATTCCTCCTGTCGTGCAGCTATTTTCTCTATTGCCTCATGCAACTTTTCTAACGTTAGTGAAGATGAACTGTCATCAGTCGCAACTGTAGTGTGAATTGCAGCTCTCGTGCGTGCAGGGGTTTTCAAGTTACTTTCAGACTGTGATTCCTCTTCCTCAGACCATGTGATGGCATCCTGCATCAGCTGTGCAAAAGTCAAACTTCGCTCTTCCTTAATCCTTCGTTTCATCTCTCTTCTTAGGAAATCATCCCTTAGTCCAAGGACTAACTGTTCTTTCAGAACACTCTCTTCATTCGACACTCTGCTTGGTTCTCTGCGTTTTACCTTGTACAGTTTCTCACGTAAGTCATAAGCATAGGCACGTATAGTCTCGCCGGGTGCTTGTTTTCGATCATAGAAGTCTTTTAACCTTGTGCCAATGGGCACCTTATCCCCATAGGTTTCCTGAAGCAGCTTGAAGATAGATTCCATACTGTTATCCCCTTCTTCAAGCATGAACTTCACCGTATCTTTAGCTTCCCCCTTTAGGTGCTGCTTTATCAGCTCCACTTGATCTTCCTCTGGCACCTTCATGACCCGAAATGCTGATTTCATTGAGACTATCCACTCCTCCACGCTCCCTTCTCCAGGCTTAGTGGTGCCAGTGAAATCGGTAAGTTTGTGATCTCTTGGGATATAGATTGTTGCTGGGGTTGCACGAGTGGATGCTTGCTGCTCCATTACTGCCCTTGCCAACGACAGAGCTTCTCACTGTTCCATTCTGGCATGATCCAATGCACCGGCTTGCTCCGCTAACCTCCTCTGCATTTCAGCAAACTCCTTCTTCAGTTCTTCCAGTTCTGCCATTTTTCAGCTTGCTCACAGACCTGAGACAGAACACTACAACAAAGAAAATCAGGCTAGGTATGTATCCTGTTCGTGACGCCAAATTAATGTAGCGGGGAATTTCACTACAATGTAGGGGTGAATTTATCTTCAGCTGCAATATATCTTGGATGACTAGGGATTGACAAGATCTAGGTCTCCAACTCCCCAGTACAATTAATTCCTATACTTAAATATATAAAAGTATGTTTTTTATCTGTCTTGTGAATTTTGTCTTTTGTAACAGCGACTGATGAGGATTGAGGCTCTGGAATTTAATAAAATACACGGTAGCTTCCCAGAGAATAATCGTTGTTTGACCCCTCTTCCCCTCTACCAGCCCACAAGACAGTAGGAATGCCCCTACTCCAAGATAACAGAAGTTTTACACTTTTTTTAAATATCTAGCAGAGTTAAACAAAATAAAGAAAACAACAATCATGGAATAAATTCTTTGTTTCACGTGTCTTAATGGTTTTACCAAGAAATGTACAAAAAATAAAAAAAATAAAAAATAAACTTTTGTTCAGATCCAATTTGGTTTCTTTTCTTTCAACAATAATACTCAAAAATATATAAAAAAAAAATAACAGTTCTGATAGAATGAATGCTCTGAAGGTACACAGTTCACTCAAAAGTACATTACAGATGTTTCATTCCACCTTGGAAGACTTCAATACACATACCTGAGTGAAATTCACAACCCCAAAGTTAAAGTTTTACCTCACAGTAGAACTAGGCTGGTGTTGGAGTGTCCAGATATGGCAGGGCAATTATATCAAGCAAATAGTCACCAGTTCGAAAACAGAAAGTCTCTTTTTTTTACTTCAAAGACTGGGAAAATAATGTTCAAAAAAAAAAATAATGTTCCAAAAAAACGAACGTTTCTGATAGACGAGACAGTCCCTCAAAAAAAAACAACAACAATGTAATTCGGGTCCATTCACTCGTGCAAACTCAGTTATCCGTTCTCAAGTCCATGCAAATGTCCATCCAAAAAGAATTTCTCCAAGTGAAAACACTGCAAAGTGTCCAAAAATAACCATCAAAAACAGAAGGAAAATTTATTGCCAGGGGCAACGACTAAATACGGAAGAATAGAAAAAAAGAATATAATCAAAAGAAGAGCGTCAATGAGCTCGCAATGCCGTTTGTGTCCACACGGCGTCACTATTGTATCAAAAATGATGCACAAGGATTTCGGCTTGACAAACAGTCACAAAATCACTCGATCCGAGCTGCTTTGCTTCAAAAAACAACAAATAACGTCCGTGTATCTTCAGAATAGCTACTGTGCTTAACAACAGTGAAAAAAAAACTCACAGTATCTCAGCTCCCTTCTGTAGAAGACAACACTCGTGTCAACACACTGTCTCAGCTAGCACAGAAAACAATACACCTCCTGATATATCGCAGGCATGAAGTTCAGTTTCTCGGCGTTCAGGCTCGGTCAAAACTCACAACACCACAAGCTCGGTCCAGCTTCTCGTCCGCTCACCACGATGCTTGTCAAATGCTGTTCACACGTATACTCCAGAAAATAACGACCCAAAAAAAAAAAGTTTTCGTGCTCCTCGTCTCACTCACTTCCTTCCTTTTTTGGAACCCCCGTCCTACTTCTCCTTTCCCCAAAAAAAACCCTTTCAAAATAAAGGTCCTTGTATACCTCCACACTTGCACAGCAAGATGCTGACATTCATTATTATATTTTGCCCTTGTAGAGTCACTTTCACTTGTAGACTCCTGGAACAGTTTTTGGTTACCAGAAACACTTTTTAGTTTGTCACTGTAAAATGTGTAGCCAATACCACAATATGTGACCCGATCTGGCAAAATTAGTCGGAAGTCGCAACGTTCTATTTTAAGATATCGGCCGATAATGTGGAAAAACAATGAAAAATCGTTTTGTTTTTTTTAAAGCTAATTTCAAAGAACAGACATTCAAAAATAATCTCCCAAAGTTTCGCAGTCCAGATAATTGAGTAAAGGTATTTAAATGGCTATTAAATTTGACATGGTTTTACTAAATTCGCTGGAAATGAACTTCTCAACTCCTCTCGTCACTTATGAGCATTTCCCGGTATCCCCTGAAACGTCATTATCTCTGCTCTACAAATATGGTGTTACACGTTGTACAAACCTATCAAACAGCTTAGAAATGTAAACACACTGACCTAAACGCTGATTTTTAACAATGGGAAGCCCCGTTTCGACTGACAGGCACGCGATCGGTCCAGCCAGGATGGACTAGCGCGCCTTATAAAATAAAACTCCCATTTGCGTGTCTCTCTTTAAAAGCCAATAAAAATTGAATCCATATAGGTAGCACAAAAATTCTTTTTGCATACAAAACCAAAGACTTTAAACTTTCATATGAAGCCTCCAACATGCTTCTGTTGTGTTGTTTTCACCCTCTAATGAGTCTGAGTAATATGCGTTTACAACAAAAATAGCACAGCAGCTAACTGAATACAGGTATGTATAATTCACGTGCTCATAACTTCATGAACAATGCACAGATCATAAAAATCGCACATCAATATTTAAAGCAGATTCTCAAGATTAAAATGAATCCAAAATCAATATAATATATTGCGTTGATCACAAGATATTACTCACGGAGTGATTTAACATACTTGGCTAAAAACATGTCTCTCATCTCTCCGGGATGCAGTGTGTATCCAATGTTCCCGGACCGGATCATTTTAAAGCTGAGAATTTCATCTTTTTAATGCATCTAACCATTTTGAAAAACTCCTAACGAGTGCTGAGAAGCACCTCTAAACCGGAGTTTACCGCCCGTTGGCGCCACCTGGCTGCGGAAAACAACAACAATTTTTCAAACTATTCTTAGTAATATCACCACGAAATTTGAACCAGATGCAGCTTACATATAGGAGAGCATCATATTTTTTTAGCGATCTTATTGTGTTTTATATTTTTTGTTTTTTATCAGCTGTTTCTCAGCAAGAAAATTTCCAAATGTAATGTAATTTATATTTTCTTAAAATTTAAAATGTTTTCTATCAAATGATACCTTTTGACTCTCCTTGCTAGAGTTTTGGAGTTATGAGTCTTTACTTTTGTGTGTGTCACTCAGAGAAAAAAAAAAAAAAAAAAAACTCTAAAAAAGCCTTCAGGTCTTAAAGGGTTAATTCAAATAAATACTTTAAAATAATTTGAGCTTCAGCCTGGTTTAATAGCATTTATATATATAAAAATGTCTTTGGTCAAATTAAGCTGTAAAATAAATAGTTTATCCCTTTAAATGCAATGGATTTTGAAAGATGTCAACAAAAAAACGGGCAAAAAACTTTAAAGGCGATTTTCTCAGGTTTTCAATTGGAAAAAGAGGGCAGACGACTATAATTAAAATGGGTATATCTTTAAAACCATTCAAGGTAACCATTCAACTTTGACTAGGATATCATTTTAAAGCTTATTGTCTCATCTTTCCATTGATACCAAAATCTCAATTTTGAAATTTGGGTCACTGTGGGTCATTTTGCTGGATCAGGTCACATTATATATATATATATATATATATATATATATATATATATATATATATATATATATATATATATATATATATATAAAAAATGTGTTGTGGTAAAGGAGTCAGATATATCTTTGTGCTGTGTGATGTTGGAGCTTTTATAGTGTACTTCACTGTAAATTTAACTATAATATAATAGTCTAAATAAAAAAAGAGATTTTTTAAATAACTAGTAATGTATAGGGCCCTGAAGTTTCCTTTGTAGGTTGGCTAGAAGGATATTTGGGAAGTACAATTTCAGTCTTTATGTGAGTGCATTGGTTTTGCTTATTGTAAATTCACTGGTGAGACCACCCTTAATTTCAGCTTTTAAAATTGCATTGTATTGACTAAGTTGGCTTCCTCCCAGAATGGGAGTGGCTGTGAGGCCACTACTCTGTCGAAGGCTGGCCATTTATAACATTTAACCATTCTCAGGGTCATGCTGATAGTGTTCTCTTGTTAAACAAGATATTATTTGAGTGTTTCTCTTATAGCTTTGTGTTTATCTGCCCTGCACTATCGTGGCTTATGTCGAGCAGAATGTTTTACCTTCACTTTGATCTTGTTATTTAATACGCTCCCTTGTAGCCTGAGCATTGCCACGAGCTGACGCCTGTGTTCGTCTGGAGCGGTAGGCCCAGGTGGAGCCTCCTTCCTGGTGGCGTGAGACTGTACTCCCCTTGCTTAAAGGTTCAAAAGTGCTTTTACTGAGTACACTGCGTGTCAGCAATGTGATAGGTCCCAGGTTTAAGGCCTGTAGGCTACACACTGGGACGAATATCGCACGCGTTTATCGCCAGCGTTTTTTGAGACGTTTTTTGTAAAAAGTGCTATTTCTAAAAGTTAAATAGTTGGCTTTTAAAGTATATATATATATATACAGACCACCATCTTTTTTGGGAACTAGAAAATAACGGCTGTAGAACCCCGAATTGCTCTCTGAGGGGGAGACTATTTCTATATCTCCTTTCCTCAGAAGAGATGTGACTTCGGCTCGGAGGACATGAGCATCGTCTGTGCTGACTGAAGTCTGAAGCACCCCACTGAAGCGCGGGGGCCTTCGGGTGAACTGAAGCGAGTAGCCTCGACTTATGGTTCCCAGAACCCAGCTTGACACTCCGGGGATGGCCCGCGTGAAAAGGGGCTGAATGGTATTGGATGACGGGCCGCCAATTGGGGGCCCGTACACCGGAGTCCAATGGATCGTCCAATGGCCTGAGCTGTGGCCTTTGTGGCACGCAGGGCTAAGTCAGTGGCGCTGTGGAGGTCATGGAAGGCAGGTGCATCAATGCCGGACTCGTCCTGAGAACGGAGGAGCTTCGCTTGAAACACCTGGAGAATCGCCATGGTGTGCAGCGCTGAGGCAGCCTGGCCCGCGGACGTATATGCTCTGCCTGCCACGGCAGAAGTGGTCCTGCAGGGCTTGGATGGAAGGGCCCTCTTAGTTTTCCAACCCACAGCCACGGGGGGACAGAGGTGAGCCGCCACTGCTTCGTCCAGGGGCGGTAGATGCTTGTAACCCTTCTCTTCAGAGCCATCCACAGAGGTGAGAGCTGAATAATGTGTAGTACGTAGGCGGGCAGAATACGGGGCGTGCCACGACTTCGTCAGCTCGTCATGAACCTCTGGGAAAAACGGGGCGGCGCGTTGGCGAGGGGCCTGGCAGGGACCCGGCAGGAACCACTCGTCGAGCCTGCTCCGTGATAGCTCCTCTGGCGGAGCCCATTCGAGGTCCAAAACCTCTACTCGGCATCCATACCTGGCTTGCAGTCAATGGGCTCCAGCGAGGGAAGGCAGGCGGGGTCAGAATCACCGGCCCAACCTTCGGTTTCAGAGGCCGTGAGAGACATGGAGTCATCAAGCGGCTCGTCCTCAGAACCGCCAAAAGAGACGAGGTCGCTCGCATCAAGGGACGCAGCTCAGGGCGGGAGAACAGGACGGGGGACTGCTCTCTCGGGGGAGAGGGGGAGGCACGCGGGGAAGCCGGCGTGACGTCATCCAACTCCGTGCGCTGGGCCGCTCTGCCCCGCCGTCTCTTCCTAGCCGGCTCGCGGGAGGAAGAAGATGGGAGGGCTCGAGCGGCAGGATCGCCTTCACCGAAGAAGGCGATCCGCGAGCGCAGAGAGGCGAGACTCATGTTCTCACAGTGAGAACACGAGGTCCCGGTGAGCGTTGTCATGCAGAGGGGCTCTGCATGTACCACACAAGTGGCGCGGCATTTGTAACAACGCCGCCGCCGTGAAAATGGCGTTTGAGGGGCTCTTTTAGAGCGGCGAGGGCCGCTAGAGCGGTGAAAACCGCTGTTGGAAAGCTCTTTTAGAGCGGCAATAAACTGCGGGAAAGAGAGCTTCTTTCCAGGCGGCGAAGGCTTCAGCCGGAGATCAGTGTGAAGTCGTCGCTGAAGGAGAGAGAACTGAAATCCTATGGCGAAACGCCCGCTTATATGCACTTTTGGACTAAAAGTTTGCATGTGTATGCACTGTGATCAAAAATAAATAGGACCAAACGCGATTGAATGTAAAGGTTTGTGTCTCGTTATTCTATTACCGATTGATTTTGCATTTCTATCAGAAATTGAGAATTAGTAGTTTCATTGTAGTGGTGCAAATATCTAAGCTATCTAATACTTCAAAATGTTTCTGTAACAGCTGCCAAAAATAGTATATACTGTGGTTTTTAACAAATTAAAAAAAAAAAAAAAAATTCAAAACATCCCCCCCTCTGTTTTTTTCACAAATCGCACCCTATAAATATATATATAGCCTATATATATATATATATATATATATATATATATATATATATATATATATATATATCAGAGGTCGCGTTAACCGAAAAAAGACGGAATTTTTTTATCAATGACGGAAAAATCTGAAGGCCGTCCGTCACGGTGACAGATTACACTCAGGGTGATCTACTGTAAATTGTAACTGTAATTCACACCCCTGTCCAGTTGGTGGCGAGTGCGCTCCAATGTAGCAGCAGAGCACTGGATCCAGAACAAAAAAAAAAACTGGCACAAATCTTTTGCTATGCGTTTGATACTGATAACGCACAGGTGAGTAGGCCTACCCAGAAGCTACAACTCTCTATCACGCCACATTAAAGAGCGCCAAAACGGTATTTATTGTGTAAGGCCCGCCTAATGGGTCCAATGACGGTTTCCCACAGGACAGGGAAGGTTTAAGCGTGTATGTCTTTTCAGCGTCTCTATGAAGTTCACTTAATTTCACTCGTTTAATCTGACTCCAATTTCAAACGATTCTTACACTTAGGTTGTGTTTCCAATTAGAAATTCATCATTAGTTATGCATTAGTTTAGATATTTGATGATTCTGGATATTCCATATGTCAATTGTTCAGTCATTAGGGACCCGATGCCGCACAGAGATACTCGCCCCGGGATTTCGCGGTAAACTCACGGACATAAACTCGCCAGTCTGATCTTCGTCAGAGGGTGTAATAAGTTGGCTAATACCTTTAGTCGGTTGCCTACTGCTCACTCGAACAAAAGTGTATTTTAATTTAGCCACTTCCATACAACTTGCTAAATCAGTGGTAAACAGAAATCAAAAGGTCTTCAGATGAAGTGCCTACTGCTCCTTCATTCATGCGCCTTCAGTTTGTTTTACCCTGGACACAGATTTACGGTAGCATTAGCCTCCCATAATTTACTGGTAATAATGATATCAGGAGAATCCAGAGCAAATCAAATATAACATTTTATTTGTCAGGTAACAGTGTATCGTGTCAATTACACACATAACCAATTAAAGCCAATTCAGAAATGATAAATGCATAACATCGATTACTCAAAGAAATGCATATACACAGGGATGGGTGAATGTCCTCAGACATTCACCCATCTCTGGGGGGCCTCTCCTACAGATGATCCCGCATGACTGCTTTGCTCTTTACCTTTTATACCAGACCAGAACAAAAGGGTTGTAAATATTTACTACACCAACACCTGTTTTGGGGGAGAGAGGAGTGGGTTTTCAACAAAAGGCACCACCCAAAAGAGGACAGAATTTTCCTTAGTTTTCCATCTTCTTCATAATTCTAGTGACTGCTGTGAAATTGAGACCGTTTTACCAATCGCACTGAGACAAATTAAATGATACCAAACATGAAAAGGGAAAAACAACAGATACACAAGTTACATTATATGTTTTGAATAACTTTCAGTGACTTGAGGCAGGGGGAAGGAGAGTTTGTGTGTGTGTGTGTGTGTGGTGGGGGGAGGCGCTGTCCTTTTGGAGTGGGGGCAAGGCATTGCCCCTTGCTGTTTCTCTGAGATCTTCTTCTCTAGGCGAGTTTTATTGCTTTATTGCAGGATGCTTGATCTCAGTTTTTGTTTAGCAGGAAAATCAAGCCTTACAGATGGCCCCTGGCCCCTTGGGGCAAATTCAATGAGTCCCTGAGGGGCCACTTTTGGACATTTTACTGCTTCCATATTTTGGGTGCATGCTTTCATATGCTCATTAGTCAATGGGTGCAGGAGTCAAGTCGTCACCTGAAATAACAACATTAAGGCAGGTTGTACATTAAGATGAAAGTACAGCAGAACGCATCTCTGTGGCACACAGTCCCTTCAGGTGTGTACTGTGCTGACTGGATGCTGCAGCAGCTGGACATGATGTCTGTGATCCTCTTGGTCAGGTCTGCTTCCACCTGCACTTGGCTGTGGTGGTTTTCTGTCTGTAGAATGACTGGTTGTACCAAGTCTGTTGTGTTGGTCAGCACGAGCAGAACGTGTCAGGAAAGTCTCATTGCACTTTTCGGAAACACCTGTGTCCGCCCCAGGTTTAATTGATCCTGTGAGAAATCCTCGGTTACCTTTAAGTAGAAGGTTTGGTTTGCCGGGCAGGTCAAATCTCCATGGGTGAAGGATTCATTCCACTGATAATGCTCCATTGCGTGCAGGACACCTGAACAACTTCTGAGTGACCATTCAATACTTGAACACTGATAAATTTGGTGTCATTGTAAGATGAGGAAAAGGGTTGTTGGAGAAACAGAATAACACAAAATAACACATGATGAACATATCAAAAGTGCGAATGGTAAACAAGGTCTCTCTTTCAGAGTGTGTTTGTTTGTGTGTGTTTCAGAGTGAGCAGGTCTCATTTAATCACCAGATTCTTCACTATCATATATGATAGTGGAATTTAGACTTGGTCTGGATGAGTTAAAGGTAAGTAGCAAAGAGTCTAAATAACAGGTATATTTACCAGTGGTATGCATAATTAAATATATCACATACTTAAACATGGAAATACACAATTTCATAATTACAATTATAAAACTGTCTCTAATAGTTGTTTTAACTGCACATCCTTAATGCAAAACTAAGGTTTCATTCAAGTCAATTAGAGAATGGAATTTACAGAAACAGAGATTTAAAATCTTTTGTTTAGCTTTTTCAACCATCATCTGTGCATTTGATGTACAGGCTAAGTCACACTCAAGAATAGAGGTCTGGGAATTGAGTACCTGATTTATAGAAATGCCTGCATTTCAGTTCTAATTGTTTAGTTCAATTTGTCATTAGTCATATGTTGGAAACTAGGGGGCCCTCCTAGTTTGCAACAATGCCAAGGACTGGACATAATAAACATTTTGTCCAAAGAAACCAGTTACATTACTGAATAGATCTCATTTAGATTTGGAATTTTGAATGATCAGAAATTCTATTAATTGATGTGTGACTAAAGCCATGCACATGTCCTGCATATTACAGTGTTTCCATTATACCTCAAAATTGACACAATTAAAAAGAAAAGAAATTATGGCAATAATTTCCCTTGTCCTATATGTATGAAGGTAAATTATGTATGTTAGATTTGCATTATGTGAATTTTTTTTTCTGGATAGTCTTATGATCTATTCCAGGTAGAGATGTTGTGAGTTTGTATAGTGTGTGTTCTGTATGTTTGTGTAGAAGATGGGTGGTGTCTATCCTACCATAATTTGTGTTGCATAATTTAGTTCCAGTTTTACACTGGGAGGCCGTGTATCTATTAGTGTCATGAGATGGCCTCTTGAAGTTTCTACACCCCCATCTCCTGTGTGTGAAGTTGTGTATTCTGGCCTTTAAAATGGCAGCTGTCAATCCTGAAAAGGAAACAGACACACAGGAAAAACAGTTTATCTTGAACCTTTAAACAAATTATGTTAAGATAGATGGTGCTATCTTAATTTCTCTTAAATGGTCTTATCCAGGCAGTTGTTGCAAATGGCTTTAATCTGTTAAGATTGTATGCCATTAGAAGAAAATGTGTTTTAGATTACAGAGACATAGATCATTATTATGATTTTGTTTCTGCAAAGAAAAGGCCAGATAAAACTGAATGTTAGTGGTCAGATCTGACTGCTGGTGTTAAGCATTGTCAGAGAATCTTACACCTTGAGTTGCTATTGCAGCTGTGCTTACACACACTGTTGTGTTGTGAGTTTTATCACACCCGGGTTTCCTGGGGGAATCTCACACTTATCAGATCTGTGATTAGGACACCAGATCACCTTTTGTGGTGCTGTGCTGTTTGTTTAGCAATTGGCTGTTATGGTGTCATTCAAATACTTGACCATTTGGACCTCTGTGGTCTGTAAAAACAGAAGAGTCTCTGCCTGATATTAACATTTCACACAACTTTAATTACATGTCCAGTAAAATAACTTCCCTGATCAGATCCCATATGATCCAGTGCCCTCAGAGAGGAGTTTGCTAACACTTGTCCACTTTGTTTGTGGTTTTG
The DNA here is from genome assembly GCF_024489055.1 of Chanodichthys erythropterus. Taxonomy (NCBI): domain Eukaryota; kingdom Metazoa; phylum Chordata; class Actinopteri; order Cypriniformes; family Xenocyprididae; genus Chanodichthys; species Chanodichthys erythropterus. The sequence goes on from NC_090223.1 coordinate 38,556,540, forward strand.
TTGCAAAGGAAAATCAAAATTTATACTTCCTCTTGTCACTGGGTTACAGATCAATAGAATTGAATTTTAATTCCTGTTTTGATCTTGAATGGATTTAGCCTATTCAAGATATGACAATCGGGTTGATTGTTTTAGTTGTTAAATACTGGTCATTGTAATTTTTCTCATTAAAGATTCTTGCACAGATAGAAGATAAAGAAGTTCTTTCCCATTAATTTTATTTATTCCTTCCATTTTTCTTTACAACTTATTTAATGCAATTGTGAAGCACATTGTAGCCTTATGGCAATTCTATGCTCCTGTGCATGGTTTAACTGCAGCTATATGGAAGATAGCTGAGTGTTCCATTTAGGAGACAAACAAATTTAACACAGACACACATGTTGTACAATTTCAGTACTAGTTATTCCAACTTACACAAGACACATGGTCTAGAATGCATAGCATCTAACCTCAAACCTAAGTGTGTCAACGCATCACTTACAGTAAGGCAGTCATGTGTTTTAAAGAATAAACTCAACTAGTCTAGGTGCACATGTAGTAGCACAAACAACTAGAATGTGTGTTCTGTGAGAACAATGTGTCTAACACAATTACAAATTTGAATCCTTCCATTGATTCCTCATAGTTCTTTCAGCACTGATAGTGCTTCCAACTTCTGTCTACATTCTGGTTCCATCTTACTACATTCTAATTCCTTCTGCTCCTCTCCAAAATCCTTTCTTCTTCCAAACCATTGCTTGAATCATCATGAGATTAAAGGCCATCCCTGGCCATCATAATATAATATATCATGATGTGATCATAATATAAATTATATTATATTAAAATAGTATAAATTAAAAATAATTTTATTTGCTGGTATCAAGAGGGTCTTGGCTGGGTAATTTGTGAAGAGTGACTTGTCACCTCACTGATCTTTTAGAAGGCATCTGGCCCTGCAGCTACAGCTGTGATGGCATTACATTGTGTTCACAGCAACAGGCTAAACTGGAAACGGTTATAGACTTTGATGCTGTGAATGTTGGGTCAAATCATTTGCTCCATTTTAAGATTTTTGTGACAACAATATAGAATTGGACACAATTTTCTTATTTTTGGGCTAAAATGTTATCAATTACACTCCTCTGAGAATCTATTTGGATATGAAAAGAAAGGTTGGACAAACACAGGTTTGATTGAGAGCACAAAGATTAATTGTTGGTCTGTTTGTTTTTTCAGTTTCTTTTTGAGACACTGAACAACATACAAGAGTGCAGTAATTTTAAGGTCTGATAAGACCAAGGTAAAATATATGTTTTATAAGACTGAGCCTTAACCAGTGCTGTTTACACCATTTGTGACATCAGTTGTAAACTTTCTTAGCACCTCTTGAAATTTCTTTTATGAAACAAAGACAAGCTGGGCATGTCCTCTGATTGGGTGAAACCCTCAAGCTTGGTTACAAATCTCTCAGTGACATCATAATTATCATTATACACATCAATTTTAACATTTAGTGTATTTTCCCAGTTGCAGTCTCTAGGACTTCTGCATGGCAGCAGTTCTCCAGGACTGAGACAGAATTATGTCCAAATCTTATATTTTGAAAACTTTTTAGTTTTACAACATTGTTTTGTCCAGCTTTACATTCCACACACAAAGGATTCCAGTGAGAGATTTTTCTCCCTTGTTATCTTTTGGCTTATCCAATCACAAGATTTTTTCACAACGTGACCATTTGCTTATTTTCAGCATTGCAGCAAGACAAATAAACATGTAGCTGGGCATTCTTTACCTCAGAATTTACAGCCCTCTGTTGAATACCAGAATAAAATTTGGATGATGTTATTCCAATTTAAGGTTAATCTCTTGTTGCGTGAGCAAACAAGGAGATCTTTAAAGTTTAAAGCAAGGGATATCATTTCTCACCTACGCTGCTGCTATCATGTCCCTGATAACGTGGTTGTCTAATTCTCCAGCCCCACCGGATTTCGGTCTCCGGTCTTAAATCTATGGGTATGCCGACCCATTCTACAAATGTGTAGGATGCAATTATCTTTCCCTCAACACTTCTAAAAGGCAAATAAGAATGGACTTACCACAGCTGAAGAAAGAGAAGATGATCAAGCCTCTTACTTGTTGCAAATCCCAATTTTTCACTGAAAAGACACTCGCCAACAGGATATGGGAGATCACGGAGGGAATGTCACCACTTTGTAAGGCCCGCCTAATGGGTCCAATGACGGTTTCCCACAGGACAGGGAAGGTTTAAGCGTGTATGTCTTTTCAGCGTCTCTATGAAGTTCACTTAATTTCACTCGTTTAATCTGACTCCAATTTCAAACGATTCTTACACTTAGGTTGTGTTTCCAATTAGAAATTCATCATTAGTTATGCATTAGTTTAGATATTTGATGATTCTGGATATTCCATATGTCAATTGTTCAGTCATTAGGGACCCGATGCCGCACAGAGATACTCGCCCCGGGATTTCGCGGTAAACTCACGGACATAAACTCGCCAGTCTGATCTTCGTCAGAGGGTGTAATAAGTTGGCTAATACCTTTAGTCGGTTGCCTACTGCTCACTCGAACAAAAGTGTATTTTAATTTAGCCACTTCCATACAACTTGCTAAATCAGTGGTAAACAGAAATCAAAAGGTCTTCAGATGAAGTGCCTACTGCTCCTTCATTCATGCGCCTTCAGTTTGTTTTACCCTGGACACAGATTTACGGTAGCATTAGCCTCCCATAATTTACTGGTAATAATGATATCAGGAGAATCCAGAGCAAATCAAATATAACATTTTATTTGTCAGGTAACAGTGTATCGTGTCAATTACACACATAACCAATTAAAGCCAATTCAGAAATGATAAATGCATAACATCGATTACTCAAAGAAATGCATATACACAGGGATGGGTGAATGTCCTCAGACATTCACCCATCTCTGGGGGGCCTCTCCTACAGATGATCCCGCATGACTGCTTTGCTCTTTACCTTTTATACCAGACCAGAACAAAAGGGTTGTAAATATTTACTACACCAACACCTGTTTTGGGGGAGAGAGGAGTGGGTTTTCAACAAAAGGCACCACCCAAAAGAGGACAGAATTTTCCTTAGTTTTCCATCTTCTTCATAATTCTAGTGACTGCTGTGAAATTGAGACCGTTTTACCAATCGCACTGAGACAAATTAAATGATACCAAACATGAAAAGGGAAAAACAACAGATACACAAGTTACATTATATGTTTTGAATAACTTTCAGTGACTTGAGGCAGGGGGAAGGAGAGTTTGTGTGTGTGTGTGTGTGTGGTGGGGGGAGGCGCTGTCCTTTTGGAGTGGGGGCAAGGCATTGCCCCTTGCTGTTTCTCTGAGATCTTCTTCTCTAGGCGAGTTTTATTGCTTTATTGCAGGATGCTTGATCTCAGTTTTTGTTTAGCAGGAAAATCAAGCCTTACAATTGCTTGAATTTCTTAATGAAATGGACAGAATTTGAAATCTGAGACTTTTGTTCCATATAGCAACACAAAGCGTTAAGCCTATTGCGATTTATTGGATGGGAGGCGCACAATGCACTGTTTAATCATCAACTGAAAACAGCATAGCCTACCAAGAGATCGACTATGGTTTACGAATCGATATTGGTCTCATGAATGCGCAAAACAGCAAGGAGACATTTTAATTGTTTATTAATAAAGTAATGTTTTCTGAATCAGTGTCGGCTGCAAAGATGAAGTTGATATTGACTCTCATCATCTATGGATGCGCTAGAGAGAGAATGCACTTCATTCGGTTTAGTCTACATAATCAGAGTAGCCTAGGCTATTTCTTTTCGTTTTGAATTAATTCGTTTTCGTTAAAGTAGGTATTTAAAGCTTTCTGTAGATATATTTCTCATGTATGTGAGGCAAGCAGCCGCTGAGTTTCGTTTCATTTAGCCTGTAAGACGCGCTCCAGTTCACGCGCCAGTGATCGCGCCTGCGCCTCCATGTCATGATTATATTGTCTGTTATATTTGCTTCTTATTTATTACATCCAGGCAATTGGTTAATTAAAATTAAGATACAATTTTTACAAAACGAAATTCACTTTAAAGAAAGGCTTTCTAGAAAATAAAACTTAATGAAGTGTTTAAAATCATGTCTGACATGTCATGTCTCCGGATATACTGCGCATCTCATGATGCATCATGCTGTTAACTTTTCATAATCAAATAGATGAATTTAAAATATAACATAGGACTATTTAAACATAAATATGAAACTATGTTTTCTTTAATGGCTACCAACACATAGCCTATACAACAGTCACGTTACAGAGAAATTTCGCGTGTGAATTACCCGTCATATTAATTTTCATATTTTAATTATAATAACACATTTAATTGCTTTTATTTTTGTTCAAATGTTATAATAACACATTTAATTGCTTTTATTTGTGAACAAAAATAAAAGCAATTAAATGTGTTATTATAATTAAAATATGAAAATTAAAATGACGGGTAGTAATAGATTATGACGGAATTTTTACGACCCTGTCCTTCAAAATGACGGACAATGTTAAAGTCTAACGCAACCTCTGATATATATATATATATATATATGACATATGAGAGATGGAAGTCAGAAATGTTTTTCTTTTTCTTATAAATAAACATTTTTCTATTTTCTTTTTCTACACGTTCATCAAACAGCTGTGGTAAGTCGGTTCTGTCTACAAACACGGTGAGTCATGTCATCCTCTCCTAGTATTGTATTGTGTTCAGTTTGTCACGTTAAAGCTGCTGTCCGCTGTTTTTCCTCTTTGTCGCCATCTCTGTTTGAAACATGCGATTGCAGTCATATGCGGAACAGTTATCTGTACGTGCGTTGTGCCTCGGCACAGCTCGTCAGCGCAGATGAATCTAATGTTTGCTGTCAGTCACCGCACCGGTGTGGATACTGAACTTCAGAATCACAGACTCTATCTCTTGAAAGTATGACCAATACAAGAATTTTCACTGGAAAATATTATCTGAACAAGTAAGTAACATTTCTGCCACTTTTGTTTTGACCAACTGAGGAAAAAGCATTAGGCCTACAATAAATCACGCTGCCAATGATGATTAAATCTAACGATCGCTTAGCTCTGATCACACCAAACCGTGCAAATTATTATTACTGTTATATTGTTCTCAAATTGTTAATGTTAACAACATCAGCACTGCGTGACTGTGTATTTAGTGTGTATTAGCGTTACCTGTAGATTTCAATTTCTGTATCCACTCCACAGTCTGAAGTCTTTTGCTTTTTGACTATGATTGTCATTTGGATCTTTCTGGATTACAATCCACCATCAAAATGATAAGTTTAATTATTGCAGCTGCTGTGAGAAAAGGCTATAAACGTGCCGCTACCAGCAGCTTCCTCACATGATTTAACTGAGCCTCTCGACATGACTCCTTTCTGTTTACGGACGTGACGTAATGACGCACAGAGGAACTGCTGCATGCTTGAATTTCCCGCGGAAATCCGCCAGTTCGCTCTTATTATAAAACATTATTACAAGCTAACCGTCGTGAATCGAGACAAGACAATTAGATAGTTTTTAACACTGGCTGGTTATGTACTTGTTCAAAAGTTGATTTTGGATAATTTTTAACCAAAAAATGTTGTGGACTGCAGCTTTAAGTATAGCTTTCTCTGTCAGCGATGAGGGATTTACATGTCATAAATTTAGGGAATTAGTCTGGCTGACAGAGAAAATCTCAGAATTAGAGACACGCATCCAAACCTTAATCGAGGATAGTAAGAATGCAAGGGCTTCAGGATGCGACTAGCTTAGTGAACTCTGTACATTGTTCGGTTCTGACTGTAGAGCTCGCGCAGCAGGGCACTTGGGTAACGGTGAGGCGGCCTAGCCGCGGAAAACACCACTTGTTTGTATACAATTTATGTATAAAATTATGTTCAACAAATAAAAAATAGAGATAATACTGATAAACAAATGATAAAGCTTGGATTGTTAAATATTAGATCCCTTTCTTCAAAATCACTTATTGTAAATGATATTATCACAGACAATAATCTAGATTTGCTGTGTTTGACAGAAACCTGGCTAAAACCGGACGATTATATTACTTTAAATGAGTCTAGCCTGCAAGGTTAAGATTATCGACACAATCCTCGTCAGAAAGGCAAAGGGCGAGGTGTTGTTGTAATTTATAGTAATATTTACAGTATTAGTTAAAAGTCTTTCAAATACAATTCCTTCGAAGTGATGGTACTTTAGGTAACGTTATGTCAGTTGACATTTGTGCTGGCAACTGTATACAGGTGTCACAGACATGGCAGGCTCTACCATCACCCAACCACAGCGCACTTCGTCACCCGAGTTCTAATCACGCACACCTGCATCCCATCAGCACAGTCATCAACAGCAGCACAAAAGGCACACGCACTCACACAGTCACTGTCCGGTCTCGTTGGCATATAGTTTTACCTTAATGCTCACCTCAAGGACTCTTTCCAAGATACTTGCCTGTCTCCAGCATGTTCCCAAGTCTCCTTCGTTGTTCCTCGTCTCGTGTGAGTTCCTCTGTGTCTTCTCAGCTCCAGTCCATCACCAGCCTGCAATATCTGCAAGAGAAAAGACAAGTATCACTCCAGTATCCATTCCTGCCACCTGTCATCTGCCTTCACTTACCTGCGTGCCGTTTGAGCTCCTGGTTGTTCAATAAACTGTCTTACCTGCATTCCATTGTCTCTGTCCCCTTCTGTATTGTAACAACAGTAGTAGTTTAATATTGTCAATTAATATAATAGGCCTAATTATATGAATATGTCATATGAATTATTCATAGTTTTCATTTATTTAATATAAATATAATGAATAATTAGCAGAAAAAAATGGGCAATTTTGTCTCTAAAATGTTTTCAATGTTTTGAACCCCGCTAAAAACCAATCCACCTTCATGAGCCCGAAGAACTAGAGTTTGCTCAGACTTATCTTGAACTTACCTGGGTAGAAACTGAAACTGGCTTTGTGCAACAGGCCACTGGTTTTACTTAAAAACAGTGTCATGTAAATGGCTCCAAGGAAAACGGAAACACAGAATCTAAACAGAAACAGAGCATACATGTGACACACAAAGTCGAGAACAGAATTTATGATGAAGCTACTCTAAGGGTGCTGCTGTACTATGAAGAATTATTTGTGCTTCTTCAGACTTTCAAAATTGTATAGTCTGTTTATTGGTAAAGAAAACAAAGGTTTACGGAGTGATGCTCAAAATAGTCAACTGCTTGACAAGAGCGCCACCTCTTGGAAAAACAAAAGTACATCTGGAGAATAAGTGAAGTCAACAGTAAAAGGATAAGGTTTTTGTATTGCTTTGACCCTGAACTCATTCACAGTGTCTCTCTAGCACAGTAATAGACAGCAGTGTCTTCAGTCTTGAGGCTGTTCATCTGCAGGTACAGTTGACTGCTGGAGTCATCTCTAGACACTGTGAACCTTCCCTGGACTGACTGGGAATAGTACTTCTGAGAACTGGATGTGCTGATAGTTGCAACCCATTCCAGTCCTTGACCTCCTTTGTCTCACCACAGATGGCCAGGAGCTGCTGAAAGTAAATCCAGAGGCAGTACAGACCAGCTGAAAAGATTCACCAGGTCTTTTTACCACAGCTTGAGATTGAGTGAAGGTCTGACAATGAATATCTGGGGAAGAGCAAGACAAAATGACTAAAAAGTGTAGATGTAAAGATGTAAATTTATTTAAAAATGCCTGTTGTAGTGGGCTTTCTAATATGAATTATACATATATTATTATAATATTGAAATTAACAAACCATGTAATAATAGTAATAGCAGGAGTGAACTGATCATTGTCATTGCTGATTGATTCTCCTCTACAGGATCCACATACAGTCAGTGAACACAGACACACAGAAATATACTGCACAGTTTTGCATAAACTCCTCCTCCAGTCTGTCAATGCTTGTTACCTTTGTGTATGAAAAACAGAAATTTGTATAAATAAATAAAAGAAAACCATTATGCATAATGAAAGACTGTAATGGTACTGGATAAAGTAAGCAATAAACAGATTTGTTGCATAAATGTTTCACAACATATTTCAAAACGTTTAAATGATTATGGCTAAATTATGTTTTTAAAGCATTTTTGGATGGATGGATGGATGGATGGATGGATGGATGGATGGATGGATGGATGGATGGATGGATAGGCTGTCACAATCCTGGATTTGTCTGGATTTTATTTTGAAATGTATTCGCAGTTCCCATTTTTTTTCTGTGGTCCCTTCCTGTGTTTGGTCCTTGGCTGTATCCAAAAACCTAGGCAGCTGTTTTGTTTCTTCAATGCCTTATCAGGCAATGACTTGTAAGGCAGCGTTTGTGCATGAAGGCACCTCACAAAACTGATTTCAGACAGACTTCTGAGGCAGCAACAGCAAAATAGCGAGCTTTGATAAGAACTAAACAAATACACTGCTCAAAAACATTAAAGGAACACTTTTTAATCGCAAAAATAACATCAAGTCAGTTAAACTCCTGGGATATTGATCTGGACAGTAAAGTAGCAGAGGGGGTTTCAGCTGCTTTGGTGTTAATGAAATTAACAACAGGTGCACTAGATGGGCAACAATGAGACGACCCCCAAAACAGGAATGGTTTTATAGGTGGAGGCCACTGACATTTTTTTTCCCTACTCATCTTTTCTGACTGTTTTTCACTAGTTTTGCATTTGGCTAGGGTGTCACTACTGGTAGCATGAGGAGATACCTGGACCCTACAGAGGTTGCACAGGCAGTCCAACTCCTCCAGGGTGGCACATCAATATGTGCCATTGCCAGAAATTTTGCTGTGTCTCCCAGCACAGTCTCAAGAGCATGTCAGTCTTAACCCATCAGCAGGACCGGTATCTGCTCCTTTGTGCAAGGAGGAACAGGATGAGCACTGCCAGAGCCCTACAAAATGACCTCCAGCAGGCCACTGGTGTGAATGTCTCTGACCAAACAATCAGAAACAGACTTCATGTGGTTGGCCTGAATGTCCTCTAGTGGGCCCTGTGCTCACTGCCTGGCACTGTGGAGCTCGATTGGCATTTTCCATTGAACACCAGAATTGGCAAGTCCGCCACTGGTGACCTGTGCTTTTCACAGATGAGAGCAGGTTCACCCTTATCATATGACAGACATGAAAGGGTCTGGAGAACATTATGCTGCCTGTAACATCGTTCATCATGACCGGATTGGTGGTATAACAATAAAACAACATCTAAAATTTCAAAGGAACGCCTCCCAAAACTCGTGCACGAGTATTGGATCACGAGAGTTTACCACCGGCATTCGCTGTGTCGTGTTTTTTGGATTCATTATGTCGGACTCACAGCAGGTAACTCATAATCTGCAGCAGGGGCGGCGCCAGACGATTTTGCCGGGGCTTCAGCCCCGAATGTTTTGAGTCAAGCCCCGAATGTAATGACTGTCACTGAGAAAATATGAAACTGGACAATAGCCTATGTAAACCCCCGAAATCATAAGTTGCTTTATTTCATTGCGCTTTGGCTTTGCATATACTGCATACAGCCTGTAAAAATAGACCTTAAAAATAATCTAGCCTATAGAATACATTTCTTTGCTGTCGGTAGCCTATGGGCTACTCCGTTTCTTCCTCTCTGTTGAATATGCAGCAGGTAGGGGAGGAGCTAGCACAGTCAACCGCAAGAGTGCGAGACAATCAGCGAGCAGGAATTTCAGGTTTGAGGTTTCTTAACAATGCTCTAAAAATATATGTAGTAGATTTAAGTTCGTAGTGGGGAAGGAAGTGGTCAGGGACGACGAACAACTGCTGACTGAGTCTTTATTGAATGTCAACAGAAGGACTGTGCAACGCACAACAACGAAAATAAACAATCCACAAAGGGCTTCACTCCAGGTTCGGCATACGCTATCCACAAGGGCTTCTCTCCAAGTTTGGTTTACACCATCCACAAGGGCTTCACTCCACGAACCTCGACTCGACTCAGTCAACAGTTCCCCTCTCTCTCACACGCTCCTGCTTCTCACGGCGTTTTAACCTGTCTCCGCGCCAATCACTGGAATGAGAAACAGGTGTTCGTGATTTGTATCCAACCCACTCACTTACCAAGCGTCTCCCGCTATTCTCTCCGGTTGCAGACCTCGCTGAACCACGCCCCCCTCGCCACATACCCCCACCGCCCGACTCAGGCCGGGGAGCCGTCCGGCCTGCAACCCCCCCCCCCCCCCCCCATTTCTGGAGAGGAAATCGGCCACAGCCATTCGAACACCCGGCCTGTGGACCACCTTGAACTTAAAAGGCTGTAAAGCCAGATACCAACGAGTGATCCGCGCGTTGGTATCCTTCATGCGGTGGAGCCACTGCAGGGGAGCGTGGTCCGAACAGAGAGTGAATTCCCGTCCCAGGAGATAATAGCGGAGGGTGAGGATGGCCCACCTGATTGCCAAACACTCTTTTTCTACGGTACTGTACTTAGCTTCTCTCTACGAGAGCTTACGGCTAATGTACAGTACCGGCCGCTCCTCACCCTCTATCTCCTGGGACAGGACAGCACCCAGCCCCCTGTCCGACGCGTCAGTCTGCAACAGAAAAGGGAGAGAAAAGTCAGGAGAGTGAAGCAATGGCCCGCCACATAGAGCAGCTTTTACCTGGGTGAAAGCCTGCTGGCACAGCTCCGTCCACTGGACCGTATCTGGAGCATCCTTTTTAGTTAGATCAGTCAACGAGCTGGTGAGGGCCAAATAATTAGGTACAAACCTTCTATAATATCCCGCCAGCCCGAGGAACTGTCTAACCTCCTTTTTGGTCTTGGGGCGCGGACAGGTCGCAATCGCTGCCGTCTTGTCAATTTGGGGACGCACCTGCCCATGCCCCAAGTGGAAGCCCAGATACCTTACTTCCACGCGCCCAATTGCACACTTCTTCGGGTTGGCCGTGAGCCCAGCCGCTCTCAGCGATCTCAGGACGGCTCTCACATGCTGCATATGCCGCTGCCAATCATTACTATAGATGATAATATCATCTAGATAGGCAGCCGCAAATGCAACATGGGGCCGGAGAATTTTATCCATGAGTCGCTGAAAGGTGGCCGGTGCCCCGAACAGCCCGAACGGAAGCGTAACAAATTGGTGTAATCCGAACAGCGTCGTGAAAGCTGTCTTTTCTTTGGATAAAGGCGACAAGGGGATCTGCCAGTACCCTTTCGTTAAGTCCAGTGTCGAATAAAATCGAGCCGCACCTAGCCGGTCAAGCAATTCGTCCACCCGCGGCATTGGATACGCGTCGAATTTCGACAATGCATTCACCCTGCGATAGTCCACACAGAAACGAACCGAGCCGTCGGTCTTAGGAACCAAAACTATAGGGCTCGCCCAGTTACTGCTGGACACTTCTATTACTCCCATTTTCAGCATTGCCTCTAATTCGTCCTGAACTACCTTTTTTTTGTGTTCAGGTAATCTATACGGCCGGCTGCGAACAACCACGCCCGGCTCCGTCTCGACATGGTGCTGAATGAGGTTGGTACGTCCCGGCAGGGGAGAGAACACGTCTGCAAATTCCTTTTGCAATTTGGATAAATCAGTGAGCTGGGAGGGCGAGAGGTGATCTCCCCCCGGGACCAGAGTGAGAGATTGAGATTTTACATTAGCCTCTGGTCCGAGATCATCCTCCCCACTAATCACCGTCGCCAACATCACTGATTCTGCCTCATTCCATTTTTTTAGGAGGTTGAGGTGATAGATTTGACGTGCCCCCCTCCTGTCGGACCGTACCACCTCGTAATCGAGCTCGCCGACTTGCCGTGTGACCTCAAAGGGTCCTTGCCACTTTGCAAGTAATTTCGAACTGGAAGTAGGGAGCAATACAAGCACTTTTTCCCCCGGTGCGAATTTACGTAGGTTAGACCGTCTGTTATACAGTTGGCTCTGTCTGTGCTGGGCCTGTAACAAATTCTCCATTGATAGCCGCCCCAAAGTGTGGAGTTTTGATCGCAAGTCCAGCACATACTGAATTTCATTTTTGGCCTGAGATGGTCCGTCCTCCCAAGTTTCTCTGAGGACATCCAGCACCCCACGGGGCTGGCGCCCAAAGAGAAGCTCGAAGAGGGAAAACCCCGTGGAGGCTTGCGGGACCTCTCGTACTGCGAATAACAGAGGTTCCAACCACTTATCCCAATTTTTGGCGTCCTCTTGAACGAACTTACGAATCTTGGATTTAAGCGTGCGATTAAAACGTTCGACCAGCCTGTCCGTTTGTGGGTGAAAGACGCTGGTACGAACCGATTTAATGCCCAATAATTCGTACAGTTCGCGTAACGTGCGTGACATAAACGCCGTGCCTTGATCAGTGAGGATTTCTTTTGGAATCCCCACCCGGGAGATTAAGCGAAACAGTGCATCCGCAACACTTTTAGCAGAAATGTTGCGGAGAGCCACTGCTTCAGGATATCGTGTTGCATAATCAACAATGACTAATGCAAAGCGATGTCCCCTTGCTGATCGTTCTAATGGCCCGATGAGGTCCATACCAATTCTCTCGAAGAGGTCTAAGAACACCTCTGGATCATCCAGTGGACCCATCTTATTTAATGGCAGGTGGACAGGCACAGCGGGTGGTTTGGTGGGCTCCCGGGGAACCTCCCGGTCAATCCAGCTCCGGAACGCCTCGCGGTCCTCCTGCTGGGTTTGTAGAATGGCTTGGAAACACAGCTCCTGGTCGCCTCTTAACTCCAGCAGGGCCTGTTGTTGTTCGCGGTGCAGGACCGCGAGGGACGCGATGATGTCCGCAAATGTGGCGGAGGACGAAGATTGCATGGCGACGTGCTCACCGACTTCCTTCCCGGGTTTTGGCACCAGTGTAGTAGATTTAAGTTCGTAGTGGGGAAGGAAGTGGTCAGGGACGACGAACAACTGCTGACTGAGTCTTTATTGAATGTCAACAGAAGGACTGTGCAACGCACAACAACGAAAATAAACAATCCACAAAGGGCTTCACTCCAGGTTCGGCATACGCTATCCACAAGGGCTTCTCTCCAAGTTTGGTTTACACCATCCACAAGGGCTTCACTCCACGAACCTCGTCTCGACTCAGTCAACAGTTCCCCTCTCTCTCACACGCTCCTGCTTCTCACGGCGTTTTAACCTGTCTCCGCGCCAATCACTGGAATGAGAAACAGGTGTTCGTGATTTGTATCCAACCCACTCACTTACCAAGCGTCTCCCGCTATTCTCTCCGGTTGCAGACCTCGCTGAACCACGCCCCCCTCACCACAATATAATTTTTCTTAACACATCTCTCTATTAAAATACGTTAAGCAGTTCAATACCGCTTTTCTACAGTATCCGACCATACACCGGCCGCGCTTTCTCTCTCTCGCACATTTGCGCACAGGATCAGATGGTGATGATCAAAATAAAAGCTCAAGGATTTATCTTTTAAAAAGAAATGAGTACAAAAGTATTGTAAAAAAAGATGTTTGAACCCTTTTTAATGTCCAGGTACAAGTCAATGCTGTTTCTTTGTTCAATTTGCACACTGTACATGTGTTGAAGCTCTTAATTTTGAGTTTCCAGAGTGCACCAGATTGATGCATTTAACCTTGAAATGTACAAAATTTTCTCACGGGGGAGCATGCCCCCGGACCCCCCTAGAGCTGATACGTTCAATAAAGTTTTACAAATTACAGTGTCAAATAATGTACATTTTCTGAAGAATAATACGACAACAAAAGCTCCTTTCATGTCAGTAAAGCTGTTAATAGAAAATTAAAATGTCTTTGGACAATGTCACTGAATTCTGCTGGTAGAAATACTGTACATTATGTCATTTACATTTGGGTGGAGCTTTAAAATCTGATACTATATTAAGATTTAATGGCACTGTTGATGAGTCTCTACCAACACAATCCCTTCTGCATTTCTATTATATTTGTGTTAATAATGTTACAATGTAAATGAATTAACTTGAATGAAAATGTTCAAAAGTTCCAAAGAAAATGTTTTAAATGTTAGTAGTTTTTGTGTGTGTTTTATGTTTCTACTCAGAATAAGAAGTATAACAGAATAAACACTTCAGTTCATTGCCTGACACAGGGTTTTGGCACCAGTGTAGTAGATTTAAGTTCGTAGTGGGGAAGGAAGTGGTCAGGGACGACGAACAACTGCTGACTGAGTCTTTATTGAATGTCAACAGAAGGACTGTGCAACGCACAACAACGAAAATAAACAATCCACAAAGGGCTTCACTCCAGGTTCGGCATACGCTATCCACAAGGGCTTCTCTCCAAGTTTGGTTTACACCATCCACAAGGGCTTCACTCCACGAACCTCGTCTCGACTCAGTCAACAGTTCCCCTCTCTCTCACACGCTCCTGCTTCTCATAGGGATTCTCACCAGGAGTCATAGGGATTCATGCATGAAAACAGCAACCTTACCTACGCGTTAATACATGTTTGTTAATTAATGCATTAATTAACATTTAGGGGTAAACTAAATAAATCAGCCTCCACAAGAGTAAACAAGTACTCTGAATTTGAATTAAACTTGATTTAATACTGTCATAATTTACACTGTAATATCATAATCTACCATCTGCAGCTTTGTGACAAATAATTGCAATGGCACATGATTATTTAGCCATTAATTACATAGATCTGTCTAACCAAATGTGGAAAATAGACTAACTACCACTAATAAATTTAATTTGATCTAAACTGTTTTCTGATTTTTACAGTTCATTTATATTTAGTCATAGATAAATAGTCATAGTTTATTCCCGGAACTAAAGTATGAAGGGTTTGTTTCTGGCGGGACACTCATTAGTGGCGCACGCAAGGTGAGCCCTTGGGGGGCTAGCACTTATGCTGCGTCCCAATTCGCATACTATGCATCCTAAATAGTATTCGAAAAAAGAATTAGTATGTCCCAAATCGTAGTATGTTGAAATGAGTATTCCAAAGATACCCGGATGGTGTACTTTTTCCGGTTAGAATTCGAAGTACAGATCCGTGCACACTTCTAACGGCTAATATTGCCCATAACACATTGCGCTGTGGACGAGGATTCGATTAGAACTACAAATACGAATAAAAAGTGTTTAAAAACTACAAACATGACGGACGTGCGAGGTACGACGGTTAAGATAAAGTGGCTTGAATGATTAATAAGCAGTGTCTAACCTGACAAAAAGATATTTATTAAATGTTATCCACATTATATTTCATCTGCAACAACATTGTGAACTTTTATAACGATGTGTTTGGTCATTAACTTTTAAATGCATCATTATGCAAAGATGAGGAGAGTTCTCTGCATGAAAGACCCATGACTGGCAGATCAACGTGCGACTACATTTCTCTCCGAAACGGTAGGAAAATAAATTTAATTAAATGTGGAGGATTTTAACTGTGACATGATGATTGACACGGTAGTTTAAACAGTTACAGGTTGAGTAACTAAGCAACAGAACGTCCCTTAAAGACGCAGTTATGACGAGGTAGTATGTCCCAAAACTTGCATACTCTTCTACACACTCAAAAGTATGTACTTTTTCTTTACAAAAAGAGTACATACTTTTAGGACGTAGTATAAGTAGGCAAATTGGGACGCAGCATTTATTTCAAAACAACGTAAGAATTATTGCGTCATCGGACAGGCGTGGCCAATTTGATAATCTGGGGTGCGTTTCCCGAAAGCATCGTTGGTGAACCATGGTTGTAAGTCCCATTGAACTCTAATGGTATCGACGGAACTTGCGACCATAGTTCGCTTCGGGAAACGCACCCCTGCATAGGTCAACGAACATGCGCAGATTGGGAGGAAAGCCGTTTGCTTAAATTGCTTCAAATAACGTTACTTCTCCGAGATCGTCGGCGTTTTCCAAATTATATTCATACTGTTACAATTTAAGGTAACCTCTCCGCGATCGCGGGTGTTTCGTGTCAAATTACATTCATACTGTTAAAATGACAATAATACAGTTATAACTTCAAATACCTGTCCTGATCTCTGGTGTTTCATGTCAAATTACATTAATACAGTTATAACTTCATATACCTGTCCTGATCTCTGGTGTTTCATGTCAAATTACATTAATACAGTTATAACTTCATATACCTGTCCTGATCTCTGGTGTTTCATGTCAAATTACATTAATACAGTTATGACTTCATATACCTGTCCTGATCTCAGGTGTTTCATGTCAAATTACATTAATACAGTTATGACTTCATATACCTGTCCTGATCTCTGGTGTTTCATGTCAAATTACATTAATACAGTTATAACTTCATATACCTGTCCTGATCTCTGGTGTTTCATGTCAAATTACATTAATACAGTTATGACTTCTTATACCTGTCCTGATCTCAGGTGTTTCATGTCAAATTACATTAATACAGTTATGACTTCATATACCTGTCCTGATCTCTGGTGTTTCATGTCAAATTACATTAATACAGTTATGACTTCATATACCTGTCCTGATCTCAGGTGTTTCATGTCAAATTACATTAATACAGTTATGACTTCATATACCTGTCCTGATCTCTGGTGTTTCATGTCAAATTACATTAATACAGTTATGACTTCATATACCTGTCCTGATCTCTGGTGTTTCATGTCAAATTACATTAATACAGTTATGACTTCATATACCTGTCCTGATCTCAGGTGTTTCATGTCAAATTACATTAATACAGTTATGACTTCAAATACCTGTCCTGATCTCTGGTGTTTCATGTCAAATTACATTAATACAGTTATGACTTCAAATACCTGTCCTGATCTCTGGTGTTTCATGTCAAATTACATTAATACAGTTATGACTTCATATACCTGTCCTGATCTCAGGTGTTTCATGTCAAATTACATTAATACAGTTATGACTTCATATACCTGTCCTGATCTCAGGTGTTTCATGTCAAATTACATTAATACAGTTATGACTTCAAATACCTGTCCTGATCTCTGGTGTTTCATGTCAAATTACATTAATACAGTTATGACTTCATATACCTGTCCTGATCTCAGGTGTTTCATGTCAAATTACATTAATACAGTTATGACTTCATATACCTGTCCTGATCTCAGGTGTTTCATGTCAAATTACATTAATACAGTTATGACTTCAAATACCTGTCCTGATCTCTGGTGTTTCATGTCAAATTACATTAATACAGTTATGACTTCAAATACCTGTCCTGATCTCTGGTGTTTCATGTCAAATTACATTAATACAGTTATAACTTCATATATCTGTCCTGATCTCTGGTGTTTCATGTCAAATTACATTAATACAGTTAAAATTACATTAATAATGTTATAAGTTCAGATACTGGTCCTGATTGTTCCATGTTCACAATATACTATTCAGTTATTGAATACCCATTTCACTTCAGTAAGCTTACTGACTTTACAATTCTATCATGGAGTTATCACACAATACAAATCTGTAGTTAAACCTCAGTTTTTATTAATCTCCATTTTGCCATTTTATAGATTTTTATTAATCTGTATTTTCAGCCAATTGCTTGTAAAGAAATTATTCAGAATTATTATTCAATTAATTCCATTCTGAATTTAATTTACACAGATAGAACATAATATGTTTGATGATGGTTTGAAGAACTAGTTGATTCACTGCTTACAGGATCTTCTCATGTATTATCTCCCAAACCATCACTTTTCTGAAGAGTGGAATGTCACACTACAGAGAAAGAGACAAATGAATCAAGAGTAAATGCACAAAACAACTTGCTAAATTTCAAGTGAGATTTTCTGTAAAAACAACAGAGTAAGATAAAGAAGTGTATATTACCTGAACAGAGTTTTTGTCCATCTCTGTGTCTTCTGTCCTCTGGGATTCTGGGATATTTGTTTTTGACTTTTTATGGATATTTGTATCCTCTGATAATGAAATTAATTAAAATCAAAACATTACATTTACATGAGAAACACACAAAGGCATTTTAAAAATAAGCATATAAAAATACCAGCATCAGGTACTGTTTGAGGTAAGATGAATTGCTCACAAAATTTTTACTTTTCTGTCATCCTTTACTCACCCTCAAGATAATCTTTGGAATACAAATTCAAATTGGAACAACATGAGTGTAAGTACAGGATGACAAATGTCATTTTTAGTTTCTGTATTCTATATAACACTTTTAACAAACATTGTAAATGAAAGTCAAATACACACCTTTATTTGCACCTATTTCCACTGTTTTACGTTTCCTGGATGTTTTTTGTTTGACTTTCTTCAAGCGACTTGGTAAAGCTCTAAGATTTTTCTTGGCAGGTTCTTGCTGCTGGAGAACCAGGCCATCTTCCTTGGGTAAACAGGATTTCAGGGTCTCACAAAGGTCATGAACAACTCTGGATGCATTCTTGATAGCTTCTTTATCAGTGCAAATATATGAAATGTCGTGCAAAGTCTTGAGCTCTTCACGTAGATGCCACTGATCGACTGCTACACCTGATGACTGTGACTTACTACTTACTTTCGGCTTCCCCGTGCATGGTACAGGACTATCAAAAACATCAAAGCAGAGGTCTTCTTGATTGCTGATTTCATTGCACTGGGGATCTTGCGTTAAAGCAACATTGAAATCCAGAGTTACATATGGGTTTTGACGGTACTCTGGGTTAAGATCAACCCACGTTTTGTCAGTGTGCCTAAAAATGGCAAAGAAATGCTTGCATGGTAAGAACGTTGTTTTGAAGAGGACACATTCACATGATGGGTATTTTTCAGAGTCACCAAGTTCTACTTTGTACCATGCAGAAGTTGTCTCACTCTTGACCTTAAAAGATTCCTTTCCAAGCACTTCTACGTGTTCTTTGGAATAGCTGGAAGCTGCCTTGATACTGTTCAAGCAATGTTTGACAAAACTTCTTGGTCTGTCTTTCAGAAATGCTGGAACAGCTGGATTGTAAGTCTTGCATTCACTACTGTAGATGAAGTTGAGTCTACTGTATGACAGCAACTGCTCTGGGACAAACTCACATACTAGTGTTTCAAGCAGAGATGACAGACTTCCTGTGCCAGAAAATTTGAGGTAGAAGCTCTTCAATGATTTATTGAGTGCCTCAACTCCATTGTTGGTGGTAACTGCCACAGAGAATCCATGCGGTGCATAGGCCCTACACCACCTCTAGAAAACAACAAAAACAATGAAATTAGCTTGATACAAGTAAGTTCTGTAGGAAGAACGGAACAAAGAAACATCAAGTGCAAAGTGAGTGGAAGTGCTCTAAATGCCTGCCTGTCCTTTTACCTTCTACCTGTTTTAATGTACAACTATTGAACATGAAATGTGGAACACAGAACATGTCCAGTGCAGTACCTCACCTCCTGAACACACAACCACCTTTTATCAACATAATTTTTGACTTCAAGGGATTTGTAAACTTTGCTCTCCTTCAGTCTTTCAACCTCACTATCACAAGCTGCTTCACTTGGGGCACTAGCTATGTCACGAAGGTGGTCAAGTAGTTCATTTTGCTCAGAGAGAGACAACTTGTTCTTGGCTGTCAGGGAGAGTACATGGGAGATTAAAAGTCATTGGAAAAGTGATACAACTTAACTTTTAATAAACAGGCTTGGCTATTGCAAGAAAAAAAGATGTAATATAACAGGTCTATTGTCCTGTTGGAATCCAAAAGTATCTGTTATTAATAAATAAATAAAATGATTATAATCAAATAGGTCCAAGGGTAGTAGGCTGTGAAAGGCTATGGCAATTTGGGAATTGCCAAACTTAGCAATTTCTAAAACCTGAATAAACTGAGATTTACTGAATTTACTGAAAGTAAATTCTGTACTGGTGTACTGCTAATAATGAGGGAAAAATAGCAACAATGTATTTATTTATTTTTTTTTTTGTAATCATGTATCAAGACTTTGGCCCATATTTTCAGGAGTAAATTTTAAATGCAGCGCAATATTTTATACATCACAAATGCAATTTTATTTCATCCATACCTTGCTTTGTCCATCGCATCCAAGCTTGCTCACGATGGAATGAGCATAGATAGTTCTGAGAATTTGGAAATACATGTTTCAAAGCTTGATATTCTTGTTGTGAGTAATCAAGCATGAAGTATTTTGGCTCCCAATGCTGATTCCACTGTTTCAAGATGTTAAGGGCTTCGGTTATTGCAGCAGTTGTCTCATTTTCACATATAAACTCAGCGATAGGCTTGTATCCAACATTTGTCCGAACAACAAGAAGAAACAAGGGCAATGCATATTTGGTTGTTCTGTAAGTAGCATCAAGAAGGACCATATCTCCATAACGCTTAAGTAATTCCTGTTGTTGTGCATTCTGATGAATAAACAAGAAAGTTTCTTGTGAAGATGTTATCTCCTGTGTGATGTTACTCTCCAAATCAGAGTCTTCAGAGACTGGAAATCCTTGTTCTTCTGTTTTCACTTCAAACTTCAGAACTGTCTGCTCGATGTTGTTTTCTGTACATTTCCGAAAGAAAAACTTGGCATTTGGATCTGTTAATTTCCATTCATCAATTTTTTTTTCTACCTGCAGTTGATCAAAGCCAGAATATTTTCCACAAACTAAGGCTTGATGCACATGGTTTTGGATAACATGGCTTGAAGGGTAGTACGATGGGTCTTGTGGATGTGGTAGAACGCTTCCCATTTCTGAAAGCTCTTTCTGGACAAATGTTTTCAGTACCTTCTTCAGGAAAGGAACTGAGGTTATTCCAAGTGACACATATTCCTGTATTTTGTCACGCACCATGTAATGGATGTTATTTGAGAAATGACAGTTTTGTGAAGTGTTGTGGTTTTTGTGTGCCCCTTCCAAAGGTATTTTGACATGGATAATTTCTGAAGTGACGGTGGTTTTTTCTTTTAATGACTCCAGAACACCCTTAATTGCCACTTGTCTTTCAGTTCTAGAACTTGTTTTAGTCACAGCAAACTGATCATATCTGTGAACAACAACTTTGTTTAATAATATCCATTCAATAATTATCCAATATGTTGAACCACCCTTTTATTAGACGACACAAGAAATATGCAATTCATCACTAATTTAATTGATTTTACAGAATATGTAAATATATAAACTTTAAAGTCGTGGTTCTCAATTGTGATGTCACGACCACCAGTTGGAGTGCCCTGTCTAGCCACCAGAGGGCACTCCACCCCGGACCTTGGTTCACTGTTTCAGACTACATTTCCCATAACTCACTTCTGGACTCGTTATCCCTGTCATTACACTCAGCTGTTTTGAGTTCTGTAATCAGTGTCTGTCTATTTAGTCTGTGTTTGTTCTGTTCTTGTCATGGTGGTTTAATTTACGGTCACAGGTTTCTGTTTGTGTTTTCCTGTTTTTGTTATGGACTGTTGGATGGATTTTGATCTTTGCTTGGACGACTATGTTTTGGATTAGCCTCATTAAAAGGCTGCACTTGGATCTACTTGCCTGTTTCTGTGATTTCCCGTGACATGTGAGTCTGTTTATACAGAGTCATGAAAAACATGGAAGAAATACTGTAGTTACAAAACTGTAGTCAGGTTGATTCATCAGCACTTGATGTCAAACTAGGGGCACTAAGCAAAAACAGTTGAGAACCACTGGGTCTCTTTCACTAAGCAATGCACAAATTTGTGCATGAAATCTGTGTATGAACATTTTCATCAATAACTTTAATTCTAAAATGCATTCTAAATCTACTGAAAAACATAGGAACTAATAAAAAGAAATCAAATACTCGTAATGGCCTTATAAACATTTTAAGATGAGAATTAGTGAATGAGACCCACTATTCCCACTGTTTTAAAGCTACATTAAAAAAAGATGAAAAAAAGTTTACTTAATATTTACTAAAGAAGAGAAATTGCTTTTTATTTCAAACTTTTTTTGTATATCTGAATCATTTTTAAATATGCATTCCTGTCTACATATTATGTAAACTGTATATAAAGCCATGCTAATGTAAAACTTACCTTACTACATAGCGGACATAAAGTTTTGCTGGGCAATCCACTTTCTTGCTGTTTTGAATATGGAACCTTTTTCTTCTTGTGTATTCATGTTCAGTATACTGCAGAACAAAAGAACATAAAGCTTAAATTAAATATTTTTTGGGCCAGACACCAACATTCATTTGTCAGTGAACAAACATTTTCATTTGGCATACAGTGCCCTCCATAAGTATTGGAACAGTAATGACAAAATTGTTCTGTTAGCTGTGGTGTCAAGACATCTATAAATATTATTCATATGAAGCAGAAGTACAGAATGTCACATTTTATTATTGACTGTTTCAACACAAAATGTTCCCTTTCAAAGGCTACACTCTAAGCTGCGCTTTACTCAGCGCTGTGGGAACGTCTTTGGTCGTGACCAGCTGTGAATATATGTGTAAAACAACGTCAATGAAATTGACCTATATTTATAGCCTTGCGAGACGTCATCGGAATGCGCCATGAGCGAGGCTATAATTAGATGTGCCACCTGTACATCAGCAGGTCTTTTGTCTTCAGAGGCCATTCTGTGAAGTTGTGTGTGAATTTTTGTCATAAGCATCTATCATTTCTCTCTTTCCCTCTTGTCAGGAGTTAGATTTGATAGGCAGAGCGCAGAAAAACTTTCTCTCATTTGTTCCTCCTTTCACTCTGCAGCCCAAGTGAATGTGAACATCCCATATATTTTATTATATCATAATATATATATATTGAGAGAAGTATGAGTGAACAAGGCAGACGGTGTGTTCCTCCGTGTTCACGTCCGATCGCCGAAACGGACACACATCCGTACTGTTTTGTTTGTTTGGGGGAAGAGCACGCTGTCCGTGCGTTGGAAGGCGGCGAGTGCCAGCATTGTGAAATGTTCACAGTTAAGATGCTGCGTGCTCGTCTCTCTTTCTTCCAGGGATCAGCACCCGCATTACAATCGTGGGGCTCGCAAATGGATCTCGCTGACGAACGGGAGACGGGTCCTGCCCTTTCGCCCGATTTGTCACCTGATCCGCGCGTCTCCTCGCGCGATCCTGAAGCGCACTCCGGTGCTTCTTCAGCTCACGCGGGAGACGATGATTCTCTTCTCGAATTTGCTGCCTCTGAGCGTTCCTCACGTGATGATAAAGCCGTTGAGGAATTACTCGAGGTAGTAACTCGAGCTGTGGCTAGATTACAGCTAGACTGGCCACAGGAAAAAGAGACCCCCAAACCATCTAAGCTTGAGGATAGGTTTTTGTCCGGTGGCAAGGGGGAGGGGCCACAACGTCAGTCTCTCCCCTTCTTTGAGGACCTCCATGACGAGTTATCTAAGTCATGGAAAAAGCCATATACTTCCCGTGTTTTTGTGCCCTCGACGTCGATTTATTCGACTATCGTGGGTGCTGAAGCACGGGGGTATACGATGATACCACAGGTTGAAGAGACGCTGGCGAGCTATCTCTCGCCTGTGTCAGCATCATCGTTAAAAAAGCCTACCCTCCCCACAAAGCCCTGTAGAACCACCTCAGCGCTTGTGGGAAAAGCTTTCCAAGCTGCAGGTCAGGCTGGTGCTGCGCTGCACACTATGGCAGTGTTACAGGCGTACCAAGCTGACCTGCTGAAGGATCTGAGTGCCGGCACTACCATCACAGAGGAAGCGTTCACTGAGCTTCGTCGAGCCACAGATCTGTCTCTCCGTGCCACCAAGCAAACGGCTCGTGCCATCGGCCGTTCCATGGCTGCTATGGTTAGCACGGAGAGGCACCTGTGGCTAAACCTCACGGGCATCAAAGACAAAGACCGAGTATTCCTTCTTGATGCCCCAGTATCACCTTCTGGCCTGTTTGGAGACTCGGTCAACACAGTCGTGAGCAGGTTTCAGGAGGTGAAAAAATCGGAGGAAGCATTTGTGAAGTTCCTTCCTCGCCGCACTCAGGGGGAGGGGCCGTCAGCCACCCAGCCCCAACCCGGTCCTTCTAAGAGAGAGGTTCATAAGCAGAGTGTGGCGAGCCGAGCTCCCCCTTGTAAGGACTGGGGACCGTCTCGCCGCCCTGCACAACCTCCCAGGCAAGACCTCAGGACTATTCTCCAAAAGAAGAAGAAATCCTGACGGTCTTGCGCCCAGCCCTGTGGGGTTGGCCCCCTCGGGACGGGGCGCGTATAATATCTAGAACTCGCCCCTTCTCGGCATCTCCACAAAAACCCTCCTTCCCCGCCACCTCTGGTGCTTCGGGGGGCAGCGGTTTCCAGCAAAATGTTAGGTGTTCCGTTAGCTCCTGTAACACATCAGGACACGGAACACCTAGTATCCCCTCAAAAGGAAGTGTCAAAATTAGTGCCCATTTCAGAAAGCCTGGCAGCGTGGAAACTACTGCCAGGGGTTTCCGCGTGGGTTCTAAAGACAGTAGAATTCGGTTACAGAATCCAATTTTTCCGTCGTCCTCCGCGTTTCAACGGCGTGGTCTCCACTACCGTGAAGCCGGGGCAAGCGACGTTACTGTCACAAGAGCTGCAAACTCTTCTGGAGAAAGGGGCCATAGAACGTGTTTCCCCTTCACAGAGAGAGTCGGGTTATTACAGCCGATACTTCCTAGTTCCCAAAAAGGACGGGGGGCTGCGACCAATTTTAGATCTTCGAGGCCTGAACCGTTCAGTCAAAGCTCTCAAGTTCAAAATGTTAACAGTAAAGATGATCGTGTCGCAAATCCAACAGTGCGATTGGTTCGTCACGATCGATCTCAAGGACGCATATTTTCATATCGAAATATTGCCACAACACAGGAGATTCCTGAGGTTCGCTTTCGGGGGCGAAGCTTACCAGTATCGGGTTCTTCCATTCGGCCTAGCCCTATCACCCCGCACATACACAAAATGCATGGATGCAGCACTGGCTCCGTTGCGACTCCAGGGCATTCGCATTTTGAATTATATAGACGACTGGCTAATATTGGCGCAGTCACGAGAGATGGCGTTAAAACACAGAGATGTCGTTTTAGCTCATCTAGTTTCTCTAGGGTTGAGACTCAACGAGAAGAAAAGCATTCTCTGTCCAACCCAGAGAACGACATATTTAGGGGTCATCTGGGATTCGACCACGATGCGGGCACAATTGTCTCCCGCTCGAGTCGAGACCATTCTTCACACCCTGAAAAATGTCAGGCTAGGCCAGAATTGTACTATTCTACAATTTCAGAGAATGTTAGGTCTCATGGCATCAGCGTCCTCGGTAATTCCTATGGGCCTGCTGCATATGAGACCGTTTCAGTTGTGGCTCAAAGCCAGGGGGTTTCATCCAAGGGCCAAACCCCTGAGGCAAATAAGGGTTACGCGCCGTGGGCTTCGTACCCTGTCTGTGTGGCTCAGACCCCGGTTTCTCACCTTGGGTCCCACTCTAGGGGCACCGTGTCGTCGCAGGTTGCTAACGACGGACGCCTCCCTGACGGGCTGGGGAGCGGTCTTAAGTGGTCGTCCAGCCCAAGGGGAATGGGAGGGCCATCAGCTTGTCTGGCACATCAACTGCCTAGAATTGATGGCTGTATTTCTGGCCCTGAAATACTTCCTCCAGCAGCTGAGAGGCTGTCATGTCCTAGTGCGGATGGACAACACAACAGCAGTCTCTTATGTAAATCGCCAGGGAGGTCTGCGTTCGCGCCATCTCAACAGGATAGCGCGACAGATCTTTCTCTGGGCCCAGGACAAATTCCTGTAACTGAGGGCAGTGTATATTCCTGGGGACCAGAATGTGGGAGCAGATTTACTGTCCAGACAGAAACTACCGAGTGGGGAATGGAAACTTCACCCCGACGTAGTGAAACAGATATGGCTGAGGTTCTACGAGGCAGAGGTGGACCTCTTCGCCTCCCATCAGACAGCGCAATGTCCCCTTTACTTTGGGCGCCTTGGGCGATACCGAGCAGGAGGGACCTTCTGTCTCAGGCGCAGGGGACAATATTTCATCCCCGGCCGGAGATGTGGAATCTTCATGTTTGGCCCCTGAGGGGAACCAACTGAGGAACACAGGGCTTTCACCTCAAGTTATCGAGACTATTTTGAATGCTAGAGCTCCCTCTACTAGAGCAAGTTATGCCAACAAATGGGGTGTCTTTGAAAGATGGTGTATTGCACACAATGCAGATCCAGTAAACTGCCAAGTTGCTACAGTTCTGGACTTCCTGCAGAAAAAGTTATCGACAGGTACATGCCCCGCCACTCTCAGGGTTTATGTGGCCGCTCTCTCGGCTTGCCACGCTCTGATCGACGGGTTGCCTTTGGGCAAGCATGTCTTGCTCTCTCGCTTCGTTCGAGGAGCTAGGCGGCTTAAGCCCCCTTCTAGAACCAGGATCCCTTCATGGGACCTAGCTACAGTCCTAGAGGGCCTGGTTGAGACCCCCTTTGAACCGTTAGAGTCAGTTTCTGACATGCTGTTAACTCTGAAAATGGTTTTTCTTATGGCTATAACTTCTCTGAAAAGAATTGGGGATTTGCAGGCCCTGTCCATTGTGCCATCCTGCTTAGACTTTGCCCCAGGAATGGTGAAAGCAATTTTGCATCCTCATCCTGAATATCTGCCTAAGGTTCCTTTCTCGAACTTGCATCCGGTCACACTTGAAGCCTTCTGCCCTCCGCCATTCACAACGCCGGAGCAGGAGAGACTTCACAGACTGTGTCCAGTCCGTGCTCTTCAGACTTATGTCCACCGCACCAGCCAGTGGCGTAAGTCAGAGCAACTGTTTGTTTGTCATGGCGGCCATAACAGGGGTGCGGCCGCCACGAAACAGACCGTCACATTGGGTGAGAGATGCTATTGCCCTTGCCTATGAGGCGCGTGGTCACACTTCGCCAACGGGCATCAGGGCTCATTCCACCAGGGGGGTTGCCTCTTCTAGAGCTTTGGCGGGGGGCGCCCCCTTACAAAATGTTTGTGATGCGGCAGGTTGGTCCTCTCCGCACACATTCATAAGGTTTTATAGTTTGGATGTTCATGTTACTCCGGGCTCTCATGTCCTTGAGTCGACATCACA
Organism: Chanodichthys erythropterus; assembly: GCF_024489055.1. Lineage (NCBI taxonomy): Eukaryota > Metazoa > Chordata > Actinopteri > Cypriniformes > Xenocyprididae > Chanodichthys > Chanodichthys erythropterus. The sequence goes on from NC_090223.1 coordinate 38,583,567, forward strand.
AGCTAGTGTCTGAGACTCTCTGCGCTTTGTGACACACTTCACAGCCAGGTGGTCCGGACACACAGTGCGGCGGCGTGGGTATTCTCGTTCCCACAGCGCTGAATAAAGCGCAGCTTAGAGTGTAGCCTTTGAAAGGGAACGCCCCGGGTTACTTTGCTGTAACCCTGTTCCCTGAAAAGGCGGGAACGAGAAGCTGCGCTTCTTTGCCGCACTGAGATGTCCCTGGACTGCTCTTCAGACAAAATATCTGCTGATGTACAGGTGGCACATCTAATTATAGCCTCGCTCATGGCGCATTCCGATGACGTCTCGCAAGGCTATAAATATAGGTCAATTTCATTGACGTTGTTTTACACATATATTCACAGCTGGTCACGACTAAAGACGTTCCCACAGCGCTGAATAAAGCGCAGCTTCTCGTTCCCGCCTTTTCAGGGAACAGGGTTACAGCAAAGTAACCCGGGGCATTTTACCAACTAAGTACAGCACTTTTAAAGTGTCAAACCTCTACCTAATGTGAGCAGAAGTATTGGGATGGTTTAACTTAAAGTAAATCTAAAAGTGTAAAGCTAATATTTAATTGTGAATCCCTTGCAATCAATCACAAGAGCAAGAGCAAGTCTGTGACCCATAGACATCACCAGACTCTTGGTTTCACACTTTGAAATGGTTTTCCAGGCCTTTAATGCAGCCATTTTCAATGATTGCTTGTTTTGGGGAGTTTCTGTCTTTAGTGTCCTCTTCAGCTGCTGAAATGCTTCTTCAATAGGATTTAAATCTGGAGATTGACTTGGAATGTCTTGAAAAAGATAGATACCACTGGCAAGCTTCAGCAACCAACAACGACCAGGTCATGACAGACAAATGACAAGGACTATGAAAAAACCTCTAAAATAGCTGTCAGTAAAATCACCAGCAACCTCCAGAAAGCTGGGGGAATGGTCTCACAATCTTCTGCAACAGAATTACAGAGGCTACACAGCAAAATCAAACATCTGAGCAGTACCAAAAATAGGAAAGCCCATTAGAATTTGCAAAAACACAGAGATGAGCCAGTAGAGTTTTAGAACAGAGTTTTATGGACAGATGAGACAAAGATTAACCTTTATCAAAGTGGGATCAAAGCAGAAAGTGTGGAGAATTCTGCAAATGATCCAAGGCATACAAGCTCATCTTGAAAGCATGGTGGAGGTTGTGTCATTTCATGGGCATGCATGTCTGCCTCTGGAACAGGCTCAATCATCTTTATTGAGGAGTTATTCAATGATGGCAGCAGAAGAATGAATTCAGAAGTGTACAAAAGTGTCTTGCCTACCAGCATTCAAGAAGATACCACAGACTCACTGGGGAGTGCTTCATATGGCAACAGGACAATGACTCAAAACACTAGTACTGCCAACTCAGTCAAGATTGTCATGGTAAAGAAATTTTGGGTTCTTAAATTGACTAAGTCAGTCTCCAGATCCTATTGAACACGCATTTCAGCAGCTGAAGAGGAGACTAAAGGCAGAAAGAAGCAACTGTTGAAAATGGCTGCATTAAAGGCCTGAAAATGTGTGAAACCAAGAGTCTGGTGATGTCTATGGGTCACAGACTCACTCCTGTGATTGCTTGCAAGGGATTCACAATTAAATATTAGCTTTTACACAAAAGCATTTACTTTAAGTTAAATTGTCCCAATGCTTCTGCTCACATTAGGTAGAGGGTTGATACTTTAAAAGTGTTGTACTTGGTTGGTAAAACATTTTGTGTTGAAACGTTCAATAATAAAATGTGACATTCTGTACCTCTGCCTCATATGAATCATATTTATAGATGTCTTGACACCACAGCTAACAGAACAATTTTGTCTTTACTGTTCCGATACTTATGGAGGGCACTATATATGAATTCGTAAAGTACACATGCTTCTTATTCTGCAGAATGATGGCAGAAATCCAGTTCCCCTGCATGTAATAAAACAACAAAAAAAGATCAAATGTTTTATGCTCAAATGGTAAAAATTAGTTATGTTGACAAATATAAACTGTGCAAATATATGGCCTTATACATTTTAAAGGCACACTATATATCTTTTTTTACAACATTTATATAATGGTTGAATACACCATACATCTTCTAAACCATGTTTTTGGCTTATCCTGAATCAGTACAGTATACCTGTAATAAATGTTTACTTATTCAAACTATTTGAGACCAAGTGAGACACCAACTGCTGTGGAGTAGCTCCAGCTGCAATGTTCTTCTGCAAGATGCATACAATTTTATTTATTAATCACTAGAGTGGCAAAAATTACATAGTGTACCTTTAAACATTTTTGGCACTAAAGGGCTAGCTCATCCAAAAATTAAAATTCAGTCATTATTTACTCACCCTCATGTCGTTTCAAACCTGTATGACTTTCGTTCATCTTAAGATAATAAACACAAAACATATTTTTTATGAAATCAGAGATTTCAGCCCCTCCATTCACAGTCCATGCAACTACCACTTTCAAGGACCAGAAAGGTAGTAAAGACATCATCAACTTTAACCTCAATTTCATAGTTTAAACTTAAGTTTATGAAACAATGTAAGTGCTTTGTTCGCATTAAAAAAAGAACACTTTTTTGCCACTTTATTTACAGAAAATGCATTTCCAACTCGTTTACAAGAGCACCAGATGCATGCATGTTCTGTTAATGTGAAATAATTTTTTTTGTGTGAGCAAACAAAGCCAAAAAAAAAAAAAAAAAAAATGTTGTTGAGGTTGAACAACTAGAGTCACATGGATTACTCTAACGAAGTCTTTACTTTCTTTCTGGAGCTTGAAATGGGAAATTACTTACTGTAGCTATCAGTGGAGAGACATAAATCTCTGATTAATTAAAAAGAGACTCTTTTGTGTTCTCAAAAAAAAAAAAAAAAAAAAACGAAGTAATTGACAGGCATTTCATTGTTTCTTAAACAATTCTCACACTTTGATTTGGATCAGATTTGTAATTTCATACTCTACTTATTCTAAACATGAAAGGTAAAAAGACAAACACTGTTGTTGTGCTCAAACTTTTGTCAGGTAGTTTAAAACTATATTTTACAACTTTTAGCATTACATAAACTAAACCAGTGGTTTCCAATCTTGCACTTGGAAGGCCACCTTCCAGAAATGTTTATTTACAGCCCTAAGCAATCACACCTGAATCAGCTAATAAAGGTTTTCAAAACCACTCAAATCTGTGGGAAAGTGACCCTGCAGGAACAGAATTGGATACCTCTGCACTGAATTCATAACCAGTGTGGTGAACAAAATGTGTAGCGATACATACCAAATCATCTGTTGTGGGTGTCTTCTTGTAGTTCTTTCCGTGCTGACAAGCATATATCACCCTTCTTTTCACAGAGAGTGGGACATGTTCTGAATAGTCTTCCACTTTCCACAGACATCGTGGTGTCACTTTCTGTTTTTTGTGACTGTCATCAGACCTGTTATGAGGAAAAAGGACAATTAAAATCATGAATAAATACTGCAGTAAATATATTGCTCACTGTTAGTTAATGCTTTAACTGTTCTTAAATGAGACCTTATTGTAAAGAGTTACCCTCTGCTACCTATTATCCTCTTACATATTTCTTTATACAGAGAATTATACTATATAGTTTTAATGTGTTTTCAGTAGTGAATATATCTGAAACATGATCAATAAAAAATAAAATAAACTTTCAGTAAATTCAGTAAATCTCAGTTTATTCAGGTTTTAGAAATTGCTAAGTTTGGCAATTCCCAAATTGCCATAGCCTTTCACAGCCTACTACCCTTGGACCTATTTGATTATAATCATTTTATTTATTTATTAATAACAGATACTTTTGGATTCCAACAGGACAATAGACCTGTTATATTACATCTTTTTTTCTTGCAATAGCCAAGCCTGTTTATTAAAAGTTAAGTTGTATCACTTTTCCAATGACTTTTAATCTCCCATGTACTCTCCCTGACAGCCAAGAACAAGTTGTCTCTCTCTGAGCAAAATGAACTACTTGACCACCTTCGTGACATAGCTAGTGCCCCAAGTGAAGCAGCTTGTGATAGTGAGGTTGAAAGACTGAAGGAGAGCAAAGTTTACAAATCCCTTGAAGTCAAAAATTATGTTGATAAAAGGTGGTTGTGTGTTCAGGAGGTGAGGTACTGCACTGGACATGTTCTGTGTTCCACATTTCATGTTCAATAGTTGTACATTAAAACAGGTAGAAGGTAAAAGGACAGGCAGGCATTTAGAGCACTTCCACTCACTTTGCACTTGATGTTTCTTTGTTCCGTTCTTCCTACAGAACTTACTTGTATCAAGCTAATTTCATTGTTTTTGTTGTTTTCTAGAGGTGGTGTAGGGCCTATGCACCGCATGGATTCTCTGTGGCAGTTACCACCAACAATGGAGTTGAGGCACTCAATAAATCATTGAAGAGCTTCTACCTCAAATTTTCTGGCACAGGAAGTCTGTCATCTCTGCTTGAAACACTAGTATGTGAGTTTGTCCCAGAGCAGTTGCTGTCATACAGTAGACTCAACTTCATCTACAGTAGTGAATGCAAGACTTACAATCCAGCTGTTCCAGCATTTCTGAAAGACAGACCAAGAAGTTTTGTCAAACATTGCTTGAACAGTATCAAGGCAGCTTCCAGCTATTCCAAAGAACACGTAGAAGTGCTTGGAAAGGAATCTTTTAAGGTCAAGAGTGAGACAACTTCTGCATGGTACAAAGTAGAACTTGGTGACTCTGAAAAATACCCATCATGTGAATGTGTCCTCTTCAAAACAACGTTCTTACCATGCAAGCATTTCTTTGCCATTTTTAGGCACACTGACAAAACGTGGGTTGATCTTAACCCAGAGTACCGTCAAAACCCATATGTAACTCTGGATTTCAATGTTGCTTTAACGCAAGATCCCCAGTGCAATGAAATCAGCAATCAAGAAGACCTCTGCTTTGATGTTTTTGATAGTCCTGTACCATGCACGGGGAAGCCGAAAGTAAGTAGTAAGTCACAGTCATCAGGTGTAGCAGTCGATCAGTGGCATCTACGTGAAGAGCTCAAGACTTTGCACGACATTTCATATATTTGCACTGATAAAGAAGCTATCAAGAATGCATCCAGAGTTGTTCATGACCTTTGTGAGACCCTGAAATCCTGTTTACCCAAGGAAGATGGCCTGGTTCTCCAGCAGCAAGAACCTGCCAAGAAAAATCTTAGAGCTTTACCAAGTCGCTTGAAGAAAGTCAAACAAAAAACATCCAGGAAACGTAAAACAGTGGAAATAGGTGCAAATAAAGGTGTGTATTTGACTTTCATTTACAATGTTTGTTAAAAGTGTTATATAGAATACAGAAACTAAAAATGACATTTGTCATCCTGTACTTACACTCATGTTGTTCCAATTTGAATTTGTATTCCAAAGATTATCTTGAGGGTGAGTAAAGGATGACAGAAAAGTAAAAATTTTGTGAGCAATTCATCTTACCTCAAACAGTACCTGATGCTGGTATTTTTATATGCTTATTTTTAAAATGCCTTTGTGTGTTTCTCATGTAAATGTAATGTTTTGATTTTAATTAATTTCATTATCAGAGGATACAAATATCCATAAAAAGTCAAAAACAAATATCCCAGAATCCCAGAGGACAGAAGACACAGAGATGGACAAAAACTCTGTTCAGGTAATATACACTTCTTTATCTTACTCTGTTGTTTTTACAGAAAATCTCACTTGAAATTTAGCAAGTTGTTTTGTGCATTTACTCTTGATTCATTTGTCTCTTTCTCTGTAGTGTGACATTCCACTCTTCAGAAAAGTGATGGTTTGGGAGATAATACATGAGAAGATCCTGTAAGCAGTGAATCAACTAGTTCTTCAAACCATCATCAAACATATTATGTTCTATCTGTGTAAATTAAATTCAGAATGGAATTAATTGAATAATAATTCTGAATAATTTCTTTACAAGCAATTGGCTGAAAATACAGATTAATAAAAATCTATAAAATGGCAAAATGGAGATTAATAAAAACTGAGGTTTAACTACAGATTTGTATTGTGTGATAACTCCATGATAGAATTGTAAAGTCAGTAAGCTTACTGAAGTGAAATGGGTATTCAATAACTGAATAGTATATTGTGAACATGGAACAATCAGGACCAGTATCTGAACTTATAACATTATTAATGTAATTTTAACTGTATTAATGTAATTTGACATGAAACACCAGAGATCAGGACAGATATATGAAGTTATAACTGTATTAATGTAATTTGACATGAAACACCAGAGATCAGGACAGGTATTTGAAGTCATAACTGTATTAATGTAATTTGACATGAAACACCAGAGATCAGGACAGGTATTTGAAGTCATAACTGTATTAATGTAATTTGACATGAAACACCTGAGATCAGGACAGGTATATGAAGTCATAACTGTATTAATGTAATTTGACATGAAACACCTGAGATCAGGACAGGTATATGAAGTCATAACTGTATTAATGTAATTTGACATGAAACACCAGAGATCAGGACAGGTATTTGAAGTCATAACTGTATTAATGTAATTTGACATGAAACACCTGAGATCAGGACAGGTATATGAAGTCATAACTGTATTAATGTAATTTGACATGAAACACCAGAGATCAGGACAGGTATATGAAGTCATAACTGTATTAATGTAATTTGACATGAAACACCTGAGATCAGGACAGGTATATGAAGTCATAACTGTATTAATGTAATTTGACATGAAACACCAGAGATCAGGACAGGTATATGAAGTCATAACTGTATTAATGTAATTTGACATGAAACACCAGAGATCAGGACAGGTATATGAAGTCATAACTGTATTAATGTAATTTGACATGAAACACCAGAGATCAGGACAGGTATATGAAGTCATAACTGTATTAATGTAATTTGACATGAAACACCTGAGATCAGGACAGGTATATGAAGTCATAACTGTATTAATGTAATTTGACATGAAACACCTGAGATCAGGACAGGTATATGAAGTCATAACTGTATTAATGTAATTTGACATGAAACACCTGAGATCAGGACAGGTATATGAAGTCATAACTGTATTAATGTAATTTGACATGAAACACCAGAGATCAGGACAGGTATATGAAGTCATAACTGTATTAATGTAATTTGACATGAAACACCAGAGATCAGGACAGGTATTTGAAGTCATAACTGTATTAATGTAATCTGACATGAAACACCTGAGATCAGGACAGGTATATGAAGTCATAACTGTATTAATGTAATCTGACATGAAACACCTGAGATCAGGACAGGTATTTGAAGTCATAACTGTATTAATGTAATCTGACATGAAACACCAGAGATCAGGACAGGTATATGAAGTCATAACTGTATTAATGTAATTTGACATGAAACACCTGAGATCAGGACAGGTATATGAAGTCATAACTGTATTAATGTAATTTGACATGAAACACCTGAGATCAGGACAGGTATATGAAGTCATAACTGTATTAATGTAATTTGACATGAAACACCTGAGATCAGGACAGGTATTTGAAGTCATAACTGTATTAATGTAATTTGACATGAAACACCTGAGATCAGGACAGGTATGTGAAGTCATAACTGTATTAATGTAATTTGACATGAAACACCAGAGATCAGGACAGGTATTTGAAGTCATAACTGTATTAATGTAATTTGACATGAAACACCAGAGATCAGGACAGGTATGTGAAGTCATAACTGTATTAATGTAATTTGACATGAAACACCTGAGATCAGGACAGGTATGTGAAGTCATAACTGTATTAATGTAATTTGACATGAAACACCAGAGATCAGGACAGGTATGTGAAGTCATAACTGTATTAATGTAATTTGACATGAAACACCTGAGATCAGGACAGGTATGTGAAGTCATAACTGTATTAATGTAATTTGACATGAAACACCAGAGATCAGGACAGGTATTTGAAGTCAAAACTGTATTAATGTAATTTGACATGAAACACCAGAGATCAGGACAGGTATATGAAGTCATAACTGTATTAATGTAATTTGACATGAAACACCTGAGATCAGGACAGGTATATGAAGTCATAACTGTATTAATGTAATTTGACATGAAACACCAGAGATCAGGACAGGTATATGAAGTCATAACTGTATTAATGTAATTTGACATGAAACACCTGAGATCAGGACAGGTATTTGAAGTCATAACTGTATTAATGTAATTTGACATGAAACACCTGAGATCAGGACAGGTATATGAAGTCATAACTGTATTAATGTAATTTGACATGAAACACCAGAGATCAGGACAGGTATATGAAGTCATAACTGTATTAATGTAATTTGACATGAAACACCTGAGATCAGGACAGGTATATGAAGTCATAACTGTATTAATGTAATTTGACATGAAACACCAGAGATCAGGACAGGTATATGAAGTCATAACTGTATTAATGTAATTTGACATGAAACACCTGAGATCAGGACAGGTATTTGAAGTCATAACTGTATTAATGTAATTTGACATGAAACACCTGAGATCAGGACAGGTATTTGAAGTCATAACTGTATTAATGTAATTTGACATGAAACACCTGAGATCAGGACAGGTATATGAAGTCATAACTGTATTAATGTAATTTGACATGAAACACCTGAGATCAGGACAGGTATATGAAGTCATAACTGTATTAATGTAATTTGACATGAAACACCTGAGATCAGGACAGGTATATGAAGTCATAACTGTATTAATGTAATTTGACATGAAACACCAGAGATCAGGACAGGTATATGAAGTCATAACTGTATTAATGTAATTTGACATGAAACACCTGAGATCAGGACAGGTATTTGAAGTCATAACTGTATTAATGTAATTTGACATGAAACACCAGAGATCAGGACAGGTATTTGAAGTCATAACTGTATTAATGTAATTTGACATGAAACACCAGAGATCAGGACAGGTATATGAAGTCATAACTGTATTAATGTAATTTGACATGAAACACCTGAGATCAGGACAGGTATTTGAAGTCATAACTGTATTAATGTAATTTGACATGAAACACCTGAGATCAGGACAGGTATTTGAAGTCATAACTGTATTAATGTAATTTGACATGAAACACCAGAGATCAGGACAGGTATATGAAGTCATAACTGTATTAATGTAATTTGACATGAAACACCAGAGATCAGGACAGGTATATGAAGTCATAACTGTATTAATGTAATCTGACATGAAACACTAGAGATCAGGACAGGTATATGAAGTCATAACTGTATTAATGTAATTTGACATGAAACACCTGAGATCAGGACAGGTATATGAAGTCATAACTGTATTAATGTAATCTGACATGAAACACCAGAGATCAGGACAGGTATATGAAGTCATAACTGTATTAATGTAATTTGACATGAAACACCAGAGATCAGGACAGGTATATGAAGTCATAACTGTATTAATGTAATTTGACATGAAACACCAGAGATCAGGACAGGTATATGAAGTCATAACTGTATTAATGTAATCTGACATGAAACACTAGAGATCAGGACAGGTATATGAAGTCATAACTGTATTAAAGTAATCTGACATGAAACACCAGAGATCAGGACAGGTATATGAAGTCATAACTGTATTAATGTAATCTGACATGAAACACCAGAGATCAGGACAGGTATATGAAGTCATAACTGTATTAATGTAATCTGACATGAAACACCAGAGATCAGGACAGGTATATGAAGTCATAACTGTATTAATGTAATCTGACATGAAACACCAGAGATCAGGACAGGTATATGAAGTCATAACTGTATTAATGTAATCTGACATGAAACACCAGAGATCAGGACAGGTATATGAAGTCATAACTGTATTAATGTAATCTGACATGAAACACCAGAGATCAGGACAGGTATATGAAGTCATAACTGTATTAATGTAATCTGACATGAAACACCAGAGATCAGGACAGGTATATGAAGTCATAACTGTATTAATGTAATCTGACATGAAACACCAGAGATCAGGACAGGTATATGAAGTCATAACTGTATTAATGTAATCTGACATGAAACACCAGAGATCAGGACAGGTATTTGAAGTCATAACTGTATTAATGTAATCTGACATGAAACACCAGAGATCAGGACAGGTATTTGAAGTCATAACTGTATTAATGTAATCTGACATGAAACACCAGAGATCAGGACAGGTATTTGAAGTCATAACTGTATTAATGTAATCTGACATGAAACACCAGAGATCAGGACAGGTATTTGAAGTCATAACTGTATTAATGTAATCTGACATGAAACACCAGAGATCAGGACAGGTATATGAAGTCATAACTGTATTAATGTAATTTGACATGAAACACCAGAGATCAGGACAGGTATATGAAGTCATAACTGTATTAATGTAATTTGACATGAAACACCAGAGATCAGGACAGGTATATGAAGTCATAACTGTATTAATGTAATTTGACATGAAACACCAGAGATCAGGACAGGTATATGAAGTCATAACTGTATTAATGTAATTTGACATGAAACACCAGAGATCAGGACAGGTATATGAAGTCATAACTGTATTAATGTAATCTGACATGAAACACCAGAGATCAGGACAGGTATATGAAGTCATAACTGTATTAATGTAATCTGACATGAAACACCAGAGATCAGGACAGGTATATGAAGTCATAACTGTATTAATGTAATCTGACATGAAACACCAGAGATCAGGACAGGTATATGAAGTCATAACTGTATTAATGTAATCTGACATGAAACACCAGAGATCAGGACAGGTATTTGAAGTCATAACTGTATTAATGTAATCTGACATGAAACACCAGAGATCAGGACAGGTATTTGAAGTCATAACTGTATTAATGTAATCTGACATGAAACACCAGAGATCAGGACAGGTATTTGAAGTCATAACTGTATTAATGTAATCTGACATGAAACACCAGAGATCAGGACAGGTATATGAAGTCATAACTGTATTAATGTAATTTGACATGAAACACCAGAGATCAGGACAGGTATTTGAAGTCATAACTGTATTAATGTAATTTGACATGAAACACCAGAGATCAGGACAGGTATATGAAGTCATAACTGTATTAATGTAATTTGACATGAAACACCTGAGATCAGGACAGGTATATGAAGTCATAACTGTATTAATGTAATTTGACATGAAACACCAGAGATCAGGACAGGTATATGAAGTCATAACTGTATTAATGTAATTTGACATGAAACACCAGAGATCAGGACAGGTATATGAAGTCATAACTGTATTAATGTAATTTGACATGAAACACCAGAGATCAGGACAGGTATATGAAGTCATAACTGTATTAATGTAATCTGACATGAAACACCAGAGATCAGGACAGGTATATGAAGTCATAACTGTATTAATGTAATCTGACATGAAACACCAGAGATCAGGACAGGTATTTGAAGTCATAACTGTATTAATGTAATCTGACATGAAACACCAGAGATCAGGACAGGTATTTGAAGTCATAACTGTATTAATGTAATCTGACATGAAACACCAGAGATCAGGACAGGTATTTGAAGTCATAACTGTATTAATGTAATCTGACATGAAACACCAGAGATCAGGACAGGTATTTGAAGTCATAACTGTATTAATGTAATCTGACATGAAACACCAGAGATCAGGACAGGTATATGAAGTCATAACTGTATTAATGTAATCTGACATGAAACACCAGAGATCAGGACAGGTATATGAAGTCATAACTGTATTAATGTAATTTGACATGAAACACCTGAGATCAGGACAGGTATTTGAAGTCATAACTGTATTAATGTAATTTGACATGAAACACCAGAGATCAGGACAGGTATATGAAGTCATAACTGTATTAATGTAATTTGACATGAAACACCTGAGATCAGGACAGGTATATGAAGTCATAACTGTATTAATGTAATTTGACATGAAACACCTGAGATCAGGACAGGTATTTGAAGTCATAACTGTATTAATGTAATTTGATATGAAACACCAGAGATCAGGACAGGTATATGAAGTCATAACTGTATTAATGTAATTTGACATGAAACACCTGAGATCAGGACAGGTATATGAAGTCATAACTGTATTAATGTAATCTGACATGAAACACCTGAGATCAGGACAGGTATATGAAGTCATAACTGTATTAATGTAATTTGACATGAAACACCTGAGATCAGGACAGGTATGTGAAGTCATGACTGTATTAATGTAATTTGACATGAAACACCTGAGATCAGGACAGGTATGTGAAGTCATGACTGTATTAATGTAATTTGACATGAAACACCTGAGATCAGGACAGGTATATGAAGTCATGACTGTATTAATGTAATTTGACATGAAACACCAGAGATCAGGACAGGTATATGAAGTCATAACTGTATTAATGTAATTTGACATGAAACACCTGAGATCAGGACAGGTATATGAAGTCATGACTGTATTAATGTAATTTGACATGAAACACCAGAGATCAGGACAGGTATATGAAGTCATAACTGTATTAATGTAATTTGACATGAAACACCTGAGATCAGAGGCCAGTTGCATAAACTTAGTCACTATATTAAGACTGTGTCTTAAGAACTAGTTTGACCAAATTGCAGTTAACCAAGGGGTAATCAATGTTATTTTTCCAATTCAAATTACACCAATCTACCTTTTTATGTAACAGACTTTAAAAAATTATGACCACTCTTCAAGAAAAACATTAGTGTCTTAACTTTTAAGACTAGTCTGAGTGGTTTATGCAACCGGCCCCAGGACAGGTATATGAAGTCATAACTGTATTAATGTAATTTGACATGAAACACCAGAGATCAGGACAGGTATTTGAAGTTATAACTGTATTAATGTAATTTGACATGAAACACCAGAGATCAGGACAGGTATATGAAGTCATAACTGTATTAATGTAATTTGACATGAAACACCAGAGATCAGGACAGGTATATGAAGTCATAACTGTATTAATGTAATTTGACATGAAACACCAGAGATCAGGACAGGTATTTGAAGTTATAACTGTATTATTGTCATTTTAACAGTATGAATGTAATTTGACACGAAACAAGTGCTAGCCGTTCTCTTGGCGCGTTCGTTGTGTTGCTGGCATTTTAAACTAATAAATGTTGACTGCTTTGGTAAGCCGAATTAATAATTAAAGACATATTTACATGTATGTTTTATTGGGGTTTTCAGGAGGTTATGTGCAGTTATTAACTGTATTTGTATTTTTGTCGTTTAAATGTATATGCTTTGATTAGCATTAGCTTGTGGACGCTCGCGATTTTACATGTAAATGTGCCTTATGTGTGTCTTTACAGGTATGTTTATGGCTTGCTTTCAAGTCCATATATGTTTAATTATATAAATAAAGATAAATTACAAATACTTTTTATTTTGTTTTGTTTTTTGTACCGGGTGTAAAGGAATAAGGATGGCACTCTATAGTGTTTATTCATATATTAGTTAATGACGTGTGATATGTGCATCATGTCATGACTTTACTTGAGGGGGCACAATCATAATTAACTCATTATTAACTAAGCATATACTAACATCAACTAATGGTTTGTTAATGTATACTTATGTCATGACTTTACTTGAGGGGGCACAATCATAATTAACTAATTATTAACTAAGCATATACTAACATCAACTAATGGTTTGTTAATGTATACTTATGTCATGACTTTACTTGAGGGGGCACAATCATACTTAATTCACTGTTAACTACTTACCAATTTCAGCTCATGATTATCATTAACTTACTTTCAAATACACTTGTACTAACACAACTATATAAGGATTCAGCCCAGTTAAGTGATGTTGTGTGACTTTTCAAAAAGTCAGAGAATGGAGGTACAGTATATGATCACGGCCTGCGTCTGGATGGAGAGTGAACTTCTGAATCTGATCCCAGCAAACACTCCCTGACTAGTTCATGTTTCCTGTTTGGTTATTTTTTTGGGAACCGATTCCTCGGGAACTGATGTAAGTCACAGTAGTTTAGTTTGATAGGAAAGAATATCACAAAACAGATTAAGACCTTTTAAGATAGTGTATTTAGTATTTTATATGTTTGATAAGGAGGATCAGTGAAAATAATTACAAACTAATCCTGTGCCTTTCAGTAATGTTTATAATGAAGCTGCTGATGTCAGTAGTTTAAATTCTGACAATAATAAATTGTTTAAATTTATTTCAAAGTCCAAATATGTATTATTCCTTCTTATAGAGACTGTTTGATTTAGTTTACCCTAAATGTTAATTAATGCATTAATTATCAAACATGTATTAACGCGTAGTTAAGGCTGCTGTTTTCATGCATGAATCCCTATGACTCCTGTCGTAGTTAAGGATCACTCTTCATTAGTTCATATCTTAACTAATCTTGAGTTCATGTTGAAGTAACTATTAACTCAGGTATTAGTTCATGGTTATTCATGTACTGTTATTGTAAAGTGTTACCGATAATTGTTGTTGTTGTACATACATTTTAATGTCATCAGATGAATATCAGCTGTGAATGATGAACATTTTATGAAAATTGGTTTTGAACCTTTAAGGATAAAACATGATAAATACCCTAATGTGAATATGATGATGTTTTTGTACAGGGAGGCTGTTTGCGTCTGTCACTGTGTATAATATTTGGCACAATAATACACAGCTGTGTCTTGAGCTTGCATATTATTTCCCTGCAGTGTTATTGTGTTACTGGAGGTGTCTCTGCTGATGCTGAACTTGTTTTTCAGTGAATCCTTGTAGGCTAAGCCTCCAGCAGAGCTGATCCAGCCAATCCATTCCAGAGCTTTTCCTGCAGGCTGACGAATCCAGGCTGTATGTTCACTAGTAACTGAATATGAGACTTTACAGTTGATAGTTAGAGTGGCATCAGGACGGACAGTCAGAGACTCAGGCTGAGTGAGTTCATATGAATGAATACCTGTATCAAATCAAATAACAGCTGTTAGTAAAATAGCATGAAGTTTAAAGATGGTTAACAAGCTTTTTAGCAACAAAATGATGCATCACACAGAAAAGTAGATAAACTTACAGGATACTACTGCCAGAAGCAACACTAAAGATGAAGAGATCATGGTGTGTTTCACAGCACAGTTTGTTCTTCTCTCCCTCTAGTGATCAGATGAATGTATAAACTGACTCATGTCTGGTGTTTAAATATGCAACAGAAGATTTACATAAACACACAGAGCTAATAATCAACTCCACATGCTAAAAAAAAAAAAATTCTGCTACATTTATGTGCATATTATTTATTCTCTCATAAATAATTTTATGACATCAAGCTTATTTTTTGTCAATATTTTTTTTCTACTGCACATTTTATATATCTCCATCTACTTTAATTCTTTTTCAGGGGTTGATAAACTAATATTGGTATATTGGAAAGCAACAAAAGCAGTAGGTCAGTGATCTGGTTCTGTTGGACCTGCATCTGAAAGTCTAAAGGCCTCAATTTTGTCTGTAATAATGAAGCAAAACTTGTGAACTCAGAAAATAAAAAACACTTGAATCAACTCTTGCATTTTTATATTCAAAGGATTTTTCTTTTCATTCAAGATGTTTTAGAACTGCTTGTTGTTTATTACTGTATTCACAGTAAGATGCTGATATTTATTATTATATTTTGCCCTTGTAGAGTCACTTTCACTTGTAGACTCCTGGAAGAGTCTCTGGTTAATTGAAACATATTTTTAGTTTGTCACTGTAAAATGTGTAGCCACTACCACAAATCTACATATCAAAAATATGTGTTGTGTTAAAGGAGTCAGATATGCATTTGTGCTGTGTGATGTTAGAGCTTTTATAGTGAACTTCACTGTAAATTTAACAGTAATATAATAGGCTTTAATAATGCTGTGTCAGATGGTATATCTTCTCATTGGGCTGTATTTTATGGATTTTTTATTCTCTGCTGCCACCTGTTGAACTCTAGTGACAAGAGATGAAACTATCAAGTGGTTTTTGTTCAGCCGTGCAAGAACTTTGTGTCTCTGTGTTTGTTTTGTGCAGTAATATGTGGCTGAGTCTTCTGTTGTCAGGCCCGACAGTTTCAGATATACCATATTCTTTGAATTATCTCTGGTGATTTCAGTTCGTCTGTTGAAGGCTTCGGCGTAGTCATGGTCGCTGCCATCACTATAAACACGTCCAATCCACACAAGAGGTTTTCCAGCTTGTTGTCTGATCCAGTGCATGCTACAGCAGCTAAAGCTGAACCCGGATCCTCTACAGGACAGAGTCAGAGTTTCTCCAGGCTTTTTCTGAACTGTGCTTTCTATGGACTCCATACTTTGACATTTTAAACCTAAAAGAAAGATTGAAACGACTTATTTAATTTGAAACATATATGTATTAGAACTGACAATAGAAATGTGTTTCATGAGAAAACTCACGGTGTACGCTGAATGAGAGCAGCAGTAAGCAGAGTGAACTCTTCATCTTGAAAGTGGTGATGTAATCCAATCCAGATCCAATCAGAAGCACATAAATACTGAACAAACATACAGGAGTTTTTGATTTGCATTGGAGGGTCACAAGATACAATCATGACTGAAGGACTAAACTATTTAAGAACAGTATGACGTGAATGTGAATATGTACCTTTCTGTTCACTGTTATATGTCACAATACACAATAAGAACAGTTTTTCTGCATTTTATTTTTTGTTTGTTGATCACACGTGCTCATGCTGTTTGCAGTCAACTAGATAACATGATATTTATTCATGCTGCTTGATAAATGAATGAACAGAAAAGAGAATAATAAAAAAAAAAATGTGGAAACAGGTGCATGTTAATTTTATCTTTCTAAATAATTATTAGTGTGTCTCAATCAGTGACTGAAATCTCCAATCGCTCCTCTGAGACAACAGTAACACTGGGTCAAAACAAGCTCAAAACTGAACTTTACTGACCAACAGACTTTATAACCTGATGAAAGCAAAGAGATGCAAGAGGTGATGGATTGTATTGACTTTCTATTGAAACAAATAATGCTTTATTAGTTTTTGTTAATGGCAGTTATTTTAGTTAATTATGTGTTTTATTTATTAGGTAATTGTTGTTGTTGTACATAAATTTTAATGTCACCAGATGAATATCAGCTGTGAATGATGAACATTTTATGAAAATTGGTTTTGAACTTTTGAGGATAAAACATGATCAATACCCTAATGTGAATATGATGATGTTTTTGTACAGGGAGGCTGTTGGCGTCTGTCACTGTGTATAATATTTGGCACAATAATACACAGCTGTGTCTTGAGCTTGCATATTATTTCCCTGCAGTGTTATTGTGTTACTGGAGGTGTCTCTGCTGATGCTGAACTTGCTTTTCAGTGAATCCTTGTAGGATAAGCTTCCATCACTCCAGATCACTCCAATCCACTCCAGAGCTTTTCCTGCAGGCTGACGAATCCAGGCTGTACCATAACTAGTAACTGAATATGAGACTTTACAGTTGATAGTTAGAGTGGCATCAGGACGGACAGTCAGAGACTCAGGCTGAGTGAGTTCATATGAATGAATACCTGTATCAAATCAAATAACAGATGTTAGTAAAATAGCATGAAGTTTAAAGATGGTTAACAAGCTTTTTAGCAACAAAATGATGCATCACACAGAAAAGTAGATAAACTTACAGGATACTACTGCCAGAAGCAACACTAAAGATGAAGAGATCATGGTGTGTTTCACAGCACAGTTTGTTCTTCTCTCCCTCTAGTGATCAGATGAATGTATAAACTGACTCATGTCTGGTGTTTAAATATGCAACAGAAGATTTACATAAACACACAGAGCTAATAATCAACTCCACAAGCTCAAACAACAAGAATATTGGGATTTCAACATCACACTGTCCTGAACTTTTAGTTTTTAATTCGATGATGTCAGTCATTTTTGATATGGTTGAAGATCATTAACAGAAAATGTAAACAGTTTATTGTGATTCTAACTCAAAATGTAAAATGTATTCTTCGATTGAATTTGCCCTGATCAGAGCATTTATGCCAATTAAAGATATACAATTAATATGTCTTGTTCTTTTTTTCTTTAGACTAGAGATTTTATAATATTTATTGCATATATTAATTATATTTGTGTTATTATTTTATTGATGTTACATCTGAGAGGAACAACAGCATTAATAATGTATGTTTCTGTTGGGTCATCATCAGAAATACTTGCTTTTCTCACCTGTTCAGTGAATTGAAATAAATTTTAACTTTTAAAATTAGCATGAAGATTGTCTGATCTGGTTTCTGCAATAGACCTGTAACGGTGCCTGTCTTGTTATTGAATAAGCTAAACTAATAATCTTGAATATTAATAATCAGCATAAGCACACTAGCTGTCCAGCTGCTAAAAAGATGATTGCGTTGAGATGAAAACCTCTTCATTCACTTTCTGTTAAATGATTCTTACATTTTTTTTATTTGATTTTTCTCCTGCTCGAGTTCTTTTGACTGTTTTCTTGTGATTTTGAAATGCTTTGTAATGTTTTGTTCTTTTCTTTTCTTTTATTTTATTTTCTTTTCTTTCTTCTATTAAAAATGAAGCAAGAAACATTAATCCTATACAATATCTCTGATCTGCTGGACTCGCCTTTAGAGAAGAGCTTTTGTTGATTTTGTACTCAGAAAATGTAAGTATTACTACTAAAGATAAGATTAATGAACTGCATTGCTAGCACACCCCAACACTAACACACAATAATAATGATAAATGCTGACCAGTACTTAATTATATTACTTTTTTTAATGAAAATTATGTTTTTGCACTCAAGCAATGAATTAATGAAAGAATTAATAAAATAATTATATTTTATTTACTGACAACAATAGGAAACATAAATGAGTAAAAGAATGAATATAAGTAACCATCACAATACATAAATAAATATACAATTCAACGTCCTTGAGCAAGACTCCAGGTTATTCCACATTGATCGTCCCTGTAATAAGAGCACTGTAAGTCACTTTGGATAAAAGCATCTGCAAAAAGCATAAATGTAAATGTGATTTTTGTAAATCCTTTTTTGTTAGTGTCTTGGGCACAAACACTCAATAAAGCTGCTTATTTCTTAAAGTTTACGTTTTAAGGTACTGCTATAATATAAATGCATACACACATTTCATACAGTTTCTATTTGGGGACATAAAGGCTTAGTTCACCCAAACATATAAATTCAGTCATTATTTACTCGCCTTCAGGCTGTTCAATCCCTGCTCGTTTCTTTTTCCCTTTTTTTCCCCACAAATGCTGCCGTCACCTTGCCTTGCAGGCCCTGCTCCACCACAAAAGCTCTGCAGAAAACCTACAAACATCAAGAATAAGAAAAGTGCTGTAATAATTTACAATAATTAAAATAAACTACAACTTAAGTTTTAAATTGTTTTTTTATTCATTTCTCTAGTATCCTCACTCAAACCCTTTGCTTCATCAGCCTCTCTCCACCGGATAAACACACATGTGATCATCTGTCCCTGTAACATCCAGACAAGACTCAAGCTTCCTCTGAGATTTATGTGCTCAATACTACATTTACATGTTGAGGTAGTTGATGATGTGTTAACTCACTTTTTATCCAACACAAATGTTCCTTAATTTATCAACAGTACTAACAGACAAATAAAATAGATAACTTATGTCTAGTTACTTGAACATTAGTTTTTTACATTACTTGCATTCATGTAATGTAAGCAGTGTTGACAACAGTGAATTCTACATAACAGTACACACACATCACTCAGACGTCTATTTCATGTTGTGATGTGCTTATCATCTGCAATAGTTATTGAATATTTTCCTGTCAGGTGTTAAATAAACATTTAGAAAGCGACTTTATGATGTATATGGTTTAGATTTCATGTAAATCCACTTTGGAGACGAACGTGTGCTTTCTGAAGCTCCCCTGTTAGCAGTACATAATAAAACGTGTTTGTAAGTTTTAAAAATAGCCATATGTTTTATTGCTAAAAAATGAACCAAAGAAAAAAATAAAAAGGCCATTTCATTAATCCTACAATATCTCTGATCACAAAGGCAGACAGTGCCCTCTATTGTAAAAGCAGCAGTATTCTCATTCAAGATGAATAACATTACTGAGACTGCACACAGCAAAAAAGAAAGAAAGAAAGAAAGAAAGAAAGAAAGAAAGAAAGAAAGAAAGAAAGAAAGAAAGAAAGAAAGAAAGAAAGAAAGAAAGAAAGAGCCAGTTAGCCAGTTCATAGAAGTTACAACAGGAACATTTTTTTAGAAATGTCTTTCATGTGGCTTCTAATGAAATAGTTGCATTTAAGTCAAAATTGTTATTTAATCTAATTGAACCCACTTGTCTTAGTTTACAGCAGGGTTACACCAACAGAGAAAGGTCTGCAGCTCATTTCTCAAACATTTGTTTGGCTGGAAAACACTGATGTTTCACACTTGTACAATATAAAAAAGAAATAAATTATGCCATTCAGAGAAAAAAAAAAAAAATTGAAAAGTTATTTTTGTATTCCTAAATGGGGACTTTCTCTTATTCTTTTCATTCAAGATGTTTTTGAACAAAGCTGCTTGTGGTTTGTGTCACTGTGACTCTCTGGCGCAGTAATACACAGCTGTGTCCTCAGTCTGCATATTCTGTCCTTGTAGAGTCACTGTATTGCTGGAAGTGTCTCTGCTAACTTGATATCTACTTTTCAGTTTATCACTGTAATATGTGTTACCGCTACCACATATTCTTCCAATCCATTCCAGAGCTTTTCCTGCAGCCTGTCGTATCCAGTGAGAGCAGTAGCTGCTGTCAGTCAATGAATATCCAGAGATCTTACAGGACAGAGTCAAAACCTGACCAGGCCTTAAGACCACAGAATCAGTCTGGGTCAGTTCAACACAGTGGACACCTGGAGAAACAAATATGGTCTGACTTGTTAGAGAAATTAAAACATTTTGTATAAACATATATACAGTAAGTCATTTTAATTTTAAGGGTTTCTAAACTATGAAGACTTACGAGAGACAGCTGCTAGCATCAGAAACAACCAGAGATGAGGAGACCATGGTTTGAGAAATGAGAGAGCAAGCTGTTTCTTCCTCTTAATCATCAAATAAATAGGAAGAGAAAGATTATTTGCATACAGTTCTGCAGATGCAACCCAGAAAATATGTATCTACATATTTCTATGATTTTGTTTTATTTATACTTTCAGAAGACAATGTTGCTATTAATGGTGCTATTAAGAAATTATATTGTAATTTTGTATGTGACATGAACAGTAAACATGTTTAATTCATGATTAATTAATTATTAACATTTAATTATTAATTAATTAATTTTGTTGTTGTTTTCAATATATTCACTCAAGATCATTCAGGGCATATATGTAAGGCTCAGTGATAAGGGCATTTAAATAGTTTATATTCTTATATAGCTTATGTATTTTATCCTTCAGCAGAAGGTGTGTCTGTTTCTTTGGATCAAAGTTGTACTGTGCTCCAGCGTCATCTGCTGTTTGTTTTTGTTTTTTCTTGCCCATTTTCCTCCCTGGCATGTTTTTGTACAGCCCAGTGCTTTTATGCATTATAGTGTATATCTTGCACAGTAATAAACAGCTGAATCCTCTGCTGTCAGACCGGAGAGTTTCAGATACACCACGCTGTTTGAATTATCTCTGGTGATCTCTATTCTTCCCTCAACACTTTTTGCATACACTGTTTTACTGGCATCATACCAGATGAGCCCCATCCAGTTCAATGCTTTCCCTGCTGGCTGTCTGATCCAGTGCATGCCGTATTGTCCAAAATCAAATCCAGATCCTCTACAGGAAAGGTTCAAAATTTCTCCAGGCTTTTTGGTAACAGAACTTGATGGGATGGACTCCAGGCTCTGACCATTAACACCTAAAACAATTGAAAGTTATAATGACCGGTCCACAGTATCATATACAGTACACCCATTAATAAACTCTGGAGGCAGAATTAAATAATAATATAACATGAAATAGAGATACGTACTAGTTAAACACATCAGGAGAAAAAATAAGAATGGAATGTCTGCCATTTCAAATGATGCAGGAAGAACAACTGCTACAATGTCACTGAATACTGCTGGTAGAAATACTGTACATTATGTCATTTACATTTGGGTGGAGCTTTAAAATCTGATACTATATTAAGATCTAATGGCACTGTTGATGAGTCTCTACCAACACAATCCCGTCTGCATTTCTATTATATTTGTGTTAAGAATGTTACAATGTAAATGAATAAACTTGAATGAAAATGTTCAAAAGTTCCAAAGAAAATGTTTTAAATGTTAATAGTTTTTGTGTGTGTTTCATGTTTCTACTCAGAATAAGAAGTATAACAGAATAAACTATTCAGTTCATTGCCTGACACAGATCTGTGGATGAACCCGTTAGAAATCTCCAATCGCTCCTCTGAGACAACAGTAACACTGGGTCAAAACAAGCTCAAAACTGAACTTTACTGACCAACAGACTTTATAACCTGATGAAAGCAAAGAGATGCAAGAGGTGATCGATTTCATTGACTTTCTATTGAAACAAATAATGCTTTATTAGTTTTTGTTAATGGTGGTTATTTTAGGTAATTATGTGTTTTATTTATTAGATAATTGTTGTTGTTGTACATACATTTTAATGTCATCAGATGAATATCAGCTGTGAATGATGAACATTTTATGAAAATTGGTTTTGAACTTTTGAAGACAAAATGATAAATACCCTAATGTGAATATGATGATGTTTTTGTACAGGGAGGCTGTTTGCGTCTGTCACTGTGTCTCTCTGGCACAATAATACACAGCTGTGTCTTGAGCTTGCATATTATTTCCCTGCAGTGTTATTGTGTTACTGGAGGTGTCTCTGCTGATGCTGAACTTGTTTTTCAGTGAATCCTTGTAGTATAAGCTTCCACCAGAGCTGATCCAGCCAATCCACTCCAGAGCTTTTCCTGCAGGCTGACGAATCCAGCCTGTACCATAACTAGTAACTGAATATGAGACTTTAGAGTTGATAGTTAGAGTGGCATCAGGACGGACAGTCAGAGACTCAGGCTGAGTGAGTTCTTCTGAATGAATACCTGTATCAAATCAAATAACAGCTGTTAGTAAAATAGCATGAAGTTTAAAGATGGTTAACAAGCTTTTTAGCAACAAAATGATGCATCACACAGAAAAGAAGATAAACTTACAGGATACTACTGCCAGAAGCAACACTAAAGATGAAGAGATCATGGTGTGTTTCACAGCACAGTTTGTTCTTCTCTCCCTCTAGTGATCAGATGAATGTATAAACTGACTCATGTCTGGTGTTTAAATATGCAACAGAAGATTTACATAAACACACTGAGCTAATAATCAAATCCACAAGCTCAAACAACAAGAATATTGGGATTACACGAAGAGGCATCATCACACTGTGCTGAACTTTTAGTTATTATTGATATGGTTGAAGTTCATTAACAGAAAATGTAAACAGTTTATTGTGACTAAGTGATTCAAACTATCAAAATGTAAAATTAAGTATTCTTTAATTGAACTGGTCGTGATCAGAGCATTTATGCTTATTAAAGTTTAAACATATGTCTTAGAGATTTTGTGTTATTTATTGCATATATTAATTATATTTGTGGTATTATTTTATTGATGTTACATCTGACAGCAACAACAGCAGTAATAATGTATGTTTCTGTTGGGTCATCATCAGAAATACTTGCTTTTCTCACCTGTTCATTGAATTGAAATAAATTTTAAGTTTTAAAATTAGCATGCAGATTGTCTGATCTGGTTTCAGCAATGGACCTGTAATGGTGCCTGTCTTGTTATTGAATAAACTTAGCTAACAATCAGTGGCGTAGCGTCTGGGCATGTCTGGCACATATCTATTATTGACCGGTATTCACATTTCTGTCATTTTTAAGTGGCTTTCTGAAACTTATGCATGCAGTAATGTAAGTAGTACAGAATTTTAAACGACTACGTGTAACGGACATATTTTTTTTTTTTTTACTGAGGGACTTTTATTTTGATGGGTTGCTCTGTCTCCGGTATGTCCGCGGGAGATGCAAAGACGTCTGGGAAGGAGAAGAAGAAAAAAGTACGTAATGATCAGACATGCCATGTTCGCTGTGTGAGGAGGTGTCGATTTTTCCGCCTGTGTTTTAACGTAAGACAGTGTTATACATTCAGTTTAAGTTTTGTGCACACTGACATTACTGTGTGAAGCCGGAGATGTCGTTGTAGCAGAAGTTTGGTCGAGTGCGTCATCGAATGGAGAGCAGTGTTGGAGACTGGCCGAGAGCACGAGAGAGAGCTGCTGGAGCCGTGAGTTTCATCAAGAACACTGTTGTTTTTTTTGCATCGTTCGACTGAACATTTTGAGAGTTCTGCTGTTTTTTTCGAGTCATCTGTGAACTATGTTTTGTAACGAGAGACATTGATTTCCTCCTGCGAGTTGTTTGAGTGCACTTGTTAGTGCGCGAGAAGGTGTTTTGAACTGCTCTAATTTTCTATCAAGTGATTTCTTTTTGGAGTATTTTTGCCTTTTTCTAGAGTCTGAATTTATAAGTCACCCATGAACTGCCTTACAGAGCGAGAGACATTGATATCTTCCTGTGAGTTACTTAAGTGCACTTGTTAGTGCGCAAGTGTTTCTGAACTGAACTACAGTTTTCTTACGGAGTGATTTATTTATTTTTATTTTAGTATTTTTAGCATTTTTGCACTTTTGGATAGACTGAGATCGTCACAATCAAGTTTTACTTCTGAAACCCCGAGAAGCACTAAAAGCCAGACGCTGTTTAGTGAGTTGCGTGCACCCCGTGCCCGAGCGCCATTTTGTTCCAGAGAGTTCGAGTTTTTTTTTGGGCCGTGCTGAAACTTTTTTTGTTGTTGTTTGTTTATTACCCTGCCATCCTTGCGACATCTCCCTGTTCTATCTCACTGCTCTCATTGTTGCAAGTCGTCTCATCTCAAGTCATCGTCGCTACAGACTGGTACAAGAGTTCGTTACTTACACACACACACACACACACACACACACACACACTGATACTGATTGAGCCGAACTGAGTGTTAAAATGAACTGAGTGTCAATTTGAACCGTGTCAGTGCGAGCTGATTCAAAAGAATCATTAACTGATTCATAAGTCATTGGAGTGAAGTCCATAGTGTTTTCTATGTGAAACGAGTTATGTGAAACGAGTTATGTGAAACGAGTTATGTGAAACGAGTTATGTGAAACGAGTTATGTGAAACGAGTTCCCTTTCGAGAACGGTCTCTCGACATGGCGTCAGAAGCTGACGCTTTGGGGACTCCCTTTTCTCCTAATTCTCCTGAAATCCTATTGCACAACGCCAGTGAAGTTGCAACTCTCACTGGCCAATGCCAGCCAAGACGGCGAAAGGGGCGGTACCCGCCTCTATATAATGCGCCGACCTGGCGGCATAAGCTCAGAATCTTCCTTTTCACTTCAACAATTAATAACTTCGACATTACTACGAGACAGCTGTGGAGAAGACGCGAAGTAGACGGATTACCCTCTCGGCGTTCCAGCATGTCTACCTTCTGCACGCTGTGTTCGGGGCCTATCGAGGCTCCGGACACCCACGAGTACTGCATTCTGTGCCTGGGACTCGCCCATGCAGAAGCAGCACTCACCGGGTCGGGCTGCCCGCACTGCGAGGATCTCCCAGTGCGGGTGCTGAGGGCTCGGAGGAGCATCGCCCTTGGTGACTGTCCTAGGCAACGTCCCACTGCCGCTGACGAGCCGCTGGTGGGACAGCCGCATAGGGGCGATGATGCGGGAATGAGGTGTGACTCACCACCCCGCCCTCCTGTTTACTTCACCGAGGAGGGTCTTCGACCCGCCCCCGGCGCGTCGGAGATGGTTTCGTTCGGCGCGGCGAGGGATGACGAACCCGAAGAGGCCATGTCCCTAACGGCGTCCGAGAAGGACTGGGCGGACAACCTCTTGGAGGAGCGCTCTGAGCCGGAGGGGCAGATGGCGTTTCAAGACGAGCTTGTTAGGGTTCTTACTAGGGCCGTGAATGATCTCGGTCTTGAATGGGATTCTCCCGACGAGCCAGCGAAGAGCAAACTGGATTCGTGGTTCCTTCACTTGGGCCGCCGAGCCGCCGCTCCAAGGAAGCGAGCCCCTTTCTTTCCAGACCTGCACGAGGAGGTCGCTAGCACCTGGGCCGCGCCCCACTCGGCTCGCGCCCACGCCAGCGGCTCGGAAATATTCACAAAAGTTGATGGCGCTGAAGCCCGTGGTTATACGCGCATTCCGCCAGTCGAGGAATCTATCGCGGCGCACCTCTGCCCCTCGTCAGCTTCCCTGAAGGCAGGCGCTATGTTGCCGTCAAGACCCTGCCGTGTGACCGCGCATATCGCTGATAAGGCATACGCCGCCTCAGGTGAAGCAGTTTCAGCACTTCACACGATGGCGGTACTTCAGGTTTTCCAGGCTCAGCTCCTGAAATCCCTGGACGAGGGGGAGGCGGACCCCGAGGCCTTTAAAGATCTGCGCGCTGCGACTGATTTTGCCCTGAAGGCAACGAAGAAAACGGCCCAGGCGATCGGACGAAGCATGGGCTTTATGGTTGTGCTCCACCGTCATTTGTGGCTGACTCTTACAGAGTTAAAAGATGCAGATAGGAAGGCGCTGCTCAACGCTCCTTTATCTCCCTCCGGCCTTTTTGGGGATGCCGTGGAAGCGATTGCAGAGCGCTTCTCTGAAGCACAGAAGCGTTCCAGGGCGATGAGTCATTTCCTTCCGCGCCGGGCGCCCACGCCGCCTCCAGCGCGCAGTAGATCTTCTTCGGCTTCAAACAGGCCGCCGAAGCGAGCTCCCTCTGCTCCCGCCCCTTCGGCGCCAGACCCGGAGCCTTCTGCACGTACCAGAGCACCCTGGCAGAGACCGCCGAAGTCGCGTCACGGCTTTAAGAAAGGCGGCCGCCCCGGCACTGCTCCTAGTTCTTCGGAACAGAAGCCTCGTTCCTGACGGGAGAGTGCAGAGGAGGAGGACGCTGAGCGAAGGACCCGCTGCGAAGCGTCCGAGGTGTTCTCGAGAAGTCCCCTTGGCGGTTGCAGGCGACTACGAGAATGTTTCTGTTGTAAATGTAATAAAGAATGTTACAACCTCACAAAAAGAGCTTTTTCTCCTCCTCTAGCAGCGGCAGCTTCTCGCACTCTATACGCAGGCGAATTGCTGCAGATACAATCGGGCTCGCAGCTCTCCCGTGTAATCGGCGGCGCTCGCGCTCCGAATGTAGGTCCTCCGCCGCAGCGGAACACCCGTGTCAGTTCTTACATACACGACTCGCCGCCTCTCAACGCGCCCGTTCGTCAAGAGAGCTGTCAGCGCGCTACCCCAGTATACAGCGACGTTGTCCTGAATACAGAAGGTGGGGTGCCCCGTCCTCTGTGCCAATTTGCGAGCGCTTGGCGGGCTGTTCCGGGTATTTCGGATTGGGTGCGGAACGTAATAGAGAACGGCTACACTTTGCAGTTTCGGCGCAGACCGCCCCGTTTCAATGGCGTGGTTATGTCGACAGTGCCGGCTCACAACGAGTCGGTGCTGAGGCAAGAAGTTCTCAATCTACTCGCAAAGCGCGCGATAGAAGTGGTCCCGCCAAGCGAGAGGGAGAGCGGGTTCTACAGCCGCTATTTTGTCGTTCCAAAGAAAGGCGGTGGCCTCCGTCCGATATTAGACCTGAGACCCATCAACCGGGCTTTATTCAAGCGCCCTTTCAAAATGACGACATTGAAACAGATCCTCGCGCAAATTCGGCCCGAAGATTGGTTTATTTCAGTAGACCTGAAAGACGCATATTTTCATATTCGGATCGCCCCTCGTCACAGGCGCTTTCTGAGATTTGCGTTCGATGGCACAGCATATCAGTTCACAGTTCTGCCGTTCGGATTAGCCCTGGCTCCTCGCACGTTTTCAAAATGTGTGGATGCAGCGCTTTCCCCCCTGAGAGCGAACGGAATACGCATACTCAATTATTTGGACGATTGGCTAGTTTTAGCCCATTCGAAGGATGTGCTCAACGGCCACAAACGCACTCTATTGCTTCATTTGGAGAACCTGGGTCTATGCGTGAATACACAAAAGAGTATGTTATGCCCCAGCCAGTCAATCTCGTATCTAGGGGTGGAGTTGGACTCGGTCGCGATGAGAGCGCGTCTAGGTCAGGAGCGCGTTCGCGATTTGATGTCCGCCCTGAGTGCTTTCAGTCTGGGCCGTCCTGTAGCGCTGAAGGAATATCAGAGGCTCTTGGGACGGATGGCGGCGGCCGCGGCGGTATGCCACCACGGGTTGCTTTATATGCGCCCCCTCCAGTTATGGCTGAAAACTCAGGTACCAAGGAGGGCTTGGAGAATGGGCTATGCCCGCGTTGTGGTCACTCGCAGGTGCCTGAGCACGCTCGCGCCGTGGCGGAATCCCGACCTGTACCGACGCGGCGCCCAGCTGGGCGTGGTTACGCGGCGGAAAGTGGTCACGACGGACGCGTCGACGACGGGCTGGGGAGCTCATTGCGATGGCGTTCCAGCGTCGGGCTACTGGACGGAATCGGAGAAGACGTGGCATATAAATCGCCTCGAATTGAGGGCGGTCTTTCTGGCTCTTCGAAGCTTCCTCACACAAGTCCGGGGCCATCATGTATTGGTTCGTACGGACAATGTTTCGGTGGTATCGTACATAAATCGCCAGGGCGGAGTGCACTCGCGAGCCCTTTACGAGCAGGCTGCGCAGCTTCTACTGTGGGCCGACCACCATCTGCTCTCC
Source organism: Chanodichthys erythropterus (assembly GCF_024489055.1). NCBI lineage: Eukaryota > Metazoa > Chordata > Actinopteri > Cypriniformes > Xenocyprididae > Chanodichthys > Chanodichthys erythropterus. Next base: position 38,612,537 of record NC_090223.1, read on the forward strand.
ATCCGAGCGGCGCATGTTCCGGGCCACCTGAACAGCGGCGCGGACATGCTGTCGAGGGACGGGATCCCTCAAGGAGAATGGAGATTGAACCCCGGGACAGTGAGAATGATCTGGGAACAGTTCGGGAAGGCGGAAGTGGACCTATTCGCGACGGAGGAGAACACGCATTGTCCTCTGTTCTTTTCTCTGTCGCGCTCTCCCCTGGGAGGGGACGCACTGACGATGCCATGGCCGAATGTTCGCCTTTATGCATTTCCTCCGCTGAAGATATTGTCACAAGTGCTGCACAAGATCAGGGAGGAGAGAGCGTCGGTGCTTCTAATCGCCCCGTACTGGCCGAACAGGCCGTGGTTTCCCGATCTGCTGGAACTGTTAACGGCTCCCCCGTGGATGATTCCACTGAGACGAGACCTTCTGTCCCAAGCGGGCGGGTCGATTTGGCACCCCAACCCCGAATGGTGGAAACTTCATGTGTGGGTAGTGCAAGGGAGCCGGTAGATCCGAGCGTTCTGTCTTGCCGTGTTATGGACACGATTACGGAGGCGCGAGCCCCTTCTACAAGGCGCCTGTACGCTTCTAAATGGGCAGTATTTGTGAAATGGTGCGAACTGAATGGTCTCGAACCGGGAAGCTGCCCCGTCTCAGGCATTCTAGATTTCTTGCAGCAGCGATTGGACGGCGGCAGTATGCCTTCCACTCTTAAAGTCTATGTGGCAGCTATTTCAGTTTTTCATGTCCTTATCGATGGGCGCTCGGTGGGCAGACACGACCTAGTGGTAAAATTTTTTGATTCTCGCCCCCCCACGGTGCCGTCATGGGATTTAGCTCTTGTGCTCGAAGCGTTGACTCGGCCGCCTTTTGAGCCGCTCATGTCAGTCGGCTTAAAGGAGCTCTCACTTAAAACCGCGCTGCTACTCGCCCTCGCTTCAGTGAAACGCGTGGGGGATTTGCAAGCGCTTTCTATTAACGCTGATTGCTTGCAGTTTGGGCCAGATGATTGTAACGTCACACTCAGGCCGAGGCTGGGTTACGTGCCTAAATCACTGTCAACGCCGTTCAGAGCTCAAGTGATAACTCTTTCGGCTTTCACCCAGGAGTCAGTGGATAACGCGCCTCATCAGGAGTTATGCCCAGTGCGAGCTTTGCGAATTTACATTGACCGCACGGCTCAGTTCAGGCTCTCTGAGCAGCTGTTTGTGTGTTTCAGCGGCAGTACCAAAGGACGTTCCGTCTCTAAGCAGCGGCTATCGCATTGGGTGGTTGATGCGATCACTTTGGCCTATTCTAACCAAGGAATGGAATGCCCTATCGGCGTCAGAGCGCATTCAACGAGGGCGATTGCATCCTCGTGGGCATGGACTAAAGGCGTCACCATCAAAGACATTTGTATGGCGGCGGGCTGGTCGTCGCAGAACACCTTCGCCAGGTTTTACAATTTGGACGTGTGTTCTCTAGCCTCACAAGTCCTGGCGTTGAATACAACTCATATTCTACCTGCAGTTCCCGCCCATTAGCTGAGGCTGGTGGTTTCAACTAGGTCGTATAAGTGAATCTGGGGGCGGAGCCAGCGCCACACCCAGTCTGTGGCGCTCTCCCCTTCATGTTGGCAGAGCGAGCTGTATGAGGCGCGTTGTTGTCGCGTACGTTATGCCACCATAAGCGACCTGGAATATGGGACACAGTTCCAGTAGTTCGTCTATGTCCTCGCAATGAGCAAGGGCTCACTATGAATTCTCTCATGTTACACCTACGCCAGCAACAGCTGCTCGTTAAGTGTATGTTCTTTTTGCTGTGCCCGGCCTGGCCGCCCACATGCTTCAATACCCCGTATGTAGCCTGTATATTATTCTTGAATGCATACAGTGTTAGATGAGTAACCACGTTATAAGCATTTCGTAGGCGTGTACTCATTGGGGATTATGTTTTATTACTGTTCATAGTAGCTCCGCAGTGGCTGAGCTTTCCTTCTTCGCTGTTCCCACGGCGTTGTTCTATACAGTCCCCAAAGCGTCAGCTTCTGACGCCATGTCGAGAGACCGTTCTCGAAAGGGAACGTCTCCGGTTACTATGGTAACCTCGGTTCCCTGAGAGACGGGAACGAGACATGGCGTAGACTGCCGTGTTCACCGCTCAGGTCTGCTGTACTCTCGTTCAGTCGGAAGATTCTGAGCTTATGCCGCCAGGTCGGCGCATTATATAGAGGCGGGTACCGCCCCTTTCGCCGTCTTGGCTGGCATTGGCCAGTGAGAGTTGCAACTTCACTGGCGTTGTGCAATAGGATTTCAGGAGAATTAGGAGAAAAGGGAGTCCCCAAAGCGTCAGCTTCTGACGCCATGTCTCGTTCCCGTCTCTCAGGGAACCGAGGTTACCATAGTAACCGGAGACGTTATTAAGTTAAAACTTGAAGAGTTTGTGACCTGTCCAGTGTTAGATAAGCAGTTTGGAAACTGGTATTGAAAATAATTTCGTGAAATTTATATTTGAAGTATTGTTTGTGATTGTTTACCTTTTGCAAGGTGTACCAATATTCAAAAGAAATTCCAAGAAACCTTTTTTTTTTTTTTTTTTTTTTTTCATTTCATTCTATTGAGACAAGATACAAAGATAAAAATACAGTTTCCTAAGGAGAGAGAATAAATTAATTATTGTTAAAAACAATACATTCGAAGGTTATTATTATTTTTTTATTTACCTTGGTGTAGGGGCGTCTCACTTAGACTGTCAGGTTTAGGAGGGTGGGAACGTGAATTTGAGTTGTCACTTTATAACACATATCTATACTTCAGGAAGCCACCGCGTTGACATTTACTGACCTGAAGCCCACACCACCTATTCCTGTAATATATTTATTATAATAGTCTAAGGTAAAACATATTCACATATTGTGTATAATTGAGACTCAAAGCACCAGAGTGGGGGACCAAGATCCTTCCACTCTCAAGTCGCCCAGGGTAACATTTTCTATTTCCCCTACGGAGCGAGACTTAGCGTTTCGTTACATACGTCTGCAAATTTTAATATACACAAGATGTGAATAAATGTAACTGGTACACTCCCTGGGGTGGATACTTATTATTCAACAAAATACATAAAACGTGATGGAAATATATTTAGAAAAGAAACTTGTAGTAAATTTATTAGGTATAAAACATATGCATTAAAAAAGTCTGTGACAGAATAATTAATTCATAACTGGAATAATCTTTGGACTCATCGCATCTATGATCGTTCTGAAATTCATAAATTTGTTTTTTACAGCAGCAAAGAAAGGTCTGCAGCCCATTTCTCATATATTTGATATGAGATATTAAATATCTCACAATATTTGTTTGGCTGTAAAACACTGATATTTATTGCTGGAAGTGTCTCTGGTAATTTGAAATCTACTTTTCAGTTTATCACTGTAATATGTGTCACCATCACCACATATCTCTCCAACCCATTCCAGAGCTTTTCCTGCAGCCTGTCGTATCCAGTTAGTGCAGTAGCTGCTGTCAGTCACTGAATATCCAGAGATCTTACAGGACAGAGTCAAAACCTGACCAGGCCTTAAGACCACAGAATCAGTCTGGGTCAGTTCAACACAGTGGACACCTGGAGAAACAAATATGGACTAACATGTTAGAGAAATTAAAAAATTTGTTGTATAACCATGTTTAAGAAATTTTTATTATGAAGTATTTCTATAGAAACAATGGAGACTTATGAGAGACACAACCGTAGAAACAACCGGAGAGTTGAGGAGACCATAGTTTGAGAAGTGTGAGAGCAAGCTGTTTCTTTTCCTCTTAATCATCAAATAAAGAGGAGGAGAAAGATTATTTGCATACAGTTCTGCAGATGTCAGTATGTTCAGATGTTCTATGTTCAGATGTAATACATAATGTTCCATTTGAACTAAGATTACAATTTTAACACATAATAAACATGTGCGTGAGTTTCAGATGAATTTACAGGTTTAAATATAAATACTAGGGTTACATATGACTCAGTAAAGCCCTGACATTCGGTTCTATTTATTTAATGAATCATAATGCGATCGTATTATTCAATGCGCTTGTATGAAAGGTAGTGCAGATGATGCAATAATCATGTATGCGCATCTTTGACGCATATTGATGCGCTCCAACTCTCCCTGAGCGCACGCGACGACCACTGGCAGCGCTCTGTTGCGCGCAGATTCAATAAAGACGGAGATTCGAGTGCATAACATGGGACTGCGCTGCTGAGAGAATTCACCGTGTTCGGAGAGTTTTATTATATTGTGTGCGTCAATGCTGAATAGTAAGTGTTTCTATCGTCATCTGTTAGTTAATAATTAAGAAAATCACTTTGGTGTGTTATATTTAGATATTAATCGCTAATGTCTGACTGACACAATGCTAGAGTTACTGTGGCAATCCCCTTGTTTATCTTCATTAATCTCGGTGTACTATTTACATGTTATGCCTCTATTGCTATATTATATGGGTATTATATATATATTGTTTGGCACTTGGAAGTTTTGAGCAGATATATTCAGTATAATCTGTTGCACGTGTATTATTGCCAGTCACGTTTATGTACACGTGACACCCCCTAGCGGCAGTTTGTATGCTTCCGACTGTTAATAGTGTGAATTTCATCTGTTACTGTTCAGTTATCAGAATGAATGTATCTGGATATTTATTTAATAATGCTGTTATTCATAATTGTTATTTGTTTGTTTCAGAACCACACGCATGTATATACCAGTGATGGAGTACTCGAGTCCTGGACTCGGACTCGAGTCCGACTCGAGTCACTATTCTTTGGACTCGAGTCCGACTCGAGACTCCATTCTCTAGACTCGTGACTCGACTTGGACTCGCGGACTGATGACTCGTACTTGGACTCGGACTCGAGGATATATAAAATCGGACTTGAGCATTATTTAAGTTTATATATAATATTATATAAGGTTTCGTGCCCAAGACCGGCCGGGATCTATTTTTTTCCCCTCAGAGACACTGCTACCGCTCGCTCTCTTGACCACACACTCACTGACGTCACTCACTTTACGCTCGTGCATGATTCGCGGGCTAAATGTTCAAATTTGGAAAATTGAGGAAAAGACTGGGACAACTTCAAACTTTAACAGACACCTGTCACGGATGCACCCAGAAAAGTAAGTAAAATGCTTTCCATTGGCTAACGTTAGCTTTTAAAAAAACTATTATTGACTAATGCATATATGATAATAAACAGAAGAAGCTAGGGTTGGGCGATGTTTACACAATTTTTTTGTCTGTTGATAACTTACTAGTCACTGTGTCAGATCGGATTACATGATTTTTTTTGTCTGTTGCGATAGTCACTGTCAGATGGATGACGCAATTTTGACTCCTAAAATCCTGTGGTGTAGTGGTCAAGAAACATGTCAGACTAACGTTACACGTTGCTTTCTGACCAGTCGCGTGCTGTCACACACACACATTCACTTGAACACATACAAACGCACCCACGCTAAATCACTCGGTCACTCACAAGCGCTCTCTCTCTCTCACACACTCTCTCTCTCATATCGTATTGATTTTTACATTTTAAGTATTTTTAAATTTAATTTTAAACTCGAGACTCGACTCGGACTCGAACGCCGGGGACTCGAGACTCGACTCTGACTCGAACTCTGGTAATGGTGACTCGACTTGGACTCGACTCGGACCGTTCTTTGGGGACTCGGACTCGAACACTGGGACTCGAGACTCGACTCGGACTCGACAGTTGGTGACTCGACTACAACACTGGTATATACATATTGAAAGACTGTATGCCCGTGCCTACTGCAACAGTTTATTAAACACCCTCAATTCAGTTAATGGTCTGGTTCCTGTGTTCTGACCGACACCCGGGAGCGATTGCCACACCACATTAGATCCAGCAATAGAACTCAAATACAGTCCTTTTAAGTCTCCCCAACAATTGTGGTCCTTCGAGCCGGAGGTGTGGCAGTTTCTTTTAAAAGATGGACGATAGATCTTCAACCAGACCCAAGCGTCAGACTTATCCACCACGTCATTATGATGAGTATGAGATGGGGTATGTGCTTCCACCACGATATTCGTCTGAATCAAGGATCAGTAGGCATGGGCAAGAAGAGGAGTTATATTCTCCTGAGGAGGGAGCAGCCAAGATGACACCCTCTCCATTGAGTGACCATCAGACACTGAGAGATGCTGGTTATACAGAGGAAGACCCATATGCTGAAAAGAGACACCGCAGATACAGAACTGGTCCCGAGAGTCAGCTAGCTGATCAGTACCAAAAGAAAACGCATGCTGAGAAAAGTAGAGAATTTACTCCACACGTTTGGTCTACAACACAGCGAAGTCTGCCTCAAGCATCCCAAACGGATCATTTGCATCGAAGAGAAGAGCAGTTGAGTGCCACCTCAGCAGAGATCCGAGAGACCAGATCAGAGTTAAAGTTACTTGCTGAGACGGTGCGCAGTCTTCAACAGACCCCTCAACCAGCTATAACACGCTCTCAGTCCAGTACATCTGACCCACTTATGCCTGCTCAAACCCCATTATCCCCTCTAGACCATGGATTTGTGCCTCCTCCTTGTGCAGAGCTGGTCAGCGGTGAAGAAATCGGCGAATATGATGAAGTAGACTGGCCTGACCCTCCCCCCTGGCCAGAGCCAGAGGAGCCACAGCCTATTTGTGATGCACCTATAGTTGACCTTCTGGAGAAGATGATGAGTGAGCTTCAAGTATTAAAGCAAGCCGCTGTTCATCCAAGTAGACCTCTTACAGCCCCAACAGTGAGCTTTCCTGTCAAAGACTTCAGCCCTTCAGTCCCCCAGAAAAGCAGGATGCTTTCGGGGCATTCAAGTCAACGACAAAGCCTTCATCCTCAGCCACCTCCCAGAGCCGGTTCAGCTTATACATCAGAGCAGTACGAGAGTTACCTTCAGGGTGAGCATGGCACAACCTCACAGCCATACCTGCCGAGGAGGGCCCAGCAGAGACCCCCAATCGATCTTCAGCACCATACCGTCCCCCACTCTGAGCCGACATACCGAGGTCCAATGCCAACGATCCCCTATTTCAGTCACAGAGACCCCAGCGAGTTTGCTAGATTAAAGATCGCGTTGGAGAATCTACTGCCCCCAGATGGGACGAAGCTGTTTAAATTCCAAATCCTAGTGGATCACTTGAAGTTGGAAGAGGCAAGGCTAATAGCAGATTCGTATCAGAACTCCCCCACACCTTACCGTGATACCATGTCAGCTCTAAATCAGAAGTTTGGCCAGCCCCATCAGATGGCATTGAACAAAATAGCCAGTGTTATGGACTCTCCTGATATTCGACGGGGTGATCAAGCTGCTTTTGAGAGGTTCGCCCTACACATCCAAGCACTTGTAGGCATGCTTAAATCCCTTGGTCCCCCCGGAGAGATAGAGCTACAATGTGGATCTCACGTAGCACGCCTGTTGAGTAAGTTACCAGGCGCAGCAAGTTCCATCATCCAGGAACAACATATACCCTGACTGATCTCTCTGAGTGGCTGCAATATGAGTCCTGGTGCCAGGAATATGACTGTTTGTCACCAGGGAAGACCACCAAGGAGAGACAAGTGCTTAAATGGGAGTCTCGCCCGAAGAAGTGGACCACCACTGTATTGCATGGAGCCAAAGAGGTGATGGAGAGAGAAGTTTCACCAGTGCATATGAATCCCCCTACCAAACCCAGAGTTAAGCCATACTGCCCATTCTGTAACAACTCTGATCACTTCTTGAGCCAATGCACAGAGGTTGTAAAACTGACTAGAGACCAGTTATCAGAGTGGATCCGTACCAACAAAAGGTGCTGGCGATGTGCTAGATCCCACCAAGCTGCAAAGTGCAATCTGCGGAAACCTTGCAGCATTTGTCAAGGGAAACACTTACCAGTGCTGCATGAAGTTAATTCTAGGACATCCAAGACTGTGGTCAAGTCAACCAAAGAGGAGAGCTGTCTAGTAAATACGCCCTCTGAAGTGCTGTATGTGGACAGACCAGTGGATGGCAGTCGTGTGCTATTAAAAGTTATTAAAGTACTACTCCACCATGGCAAGCGCACCTTGAGCACCTATGCTGTCTTGGATGATGGCTCAGAACGGACTATGCTCTTACCGGCTGCAGCACATCACTTGGGTCTTCGAGGGGAGCCCGAAGACCTTGCCCTGCGGACAATACGACAGGATATTCAAGTCCTTCACGGGTCCATGGTGTCATTCCGTATTTCTCCTGCCGATAAGCCTCAGCACAGCTTCCTTATCACCGGTGCCTTCACCGCAGAACAGCTTGGTCTTGCACTCCATACTTACCCCATAGACAAACTGCAGAAGAAGTACAAGCACCTTGTGGGCCTCCCTATACAGGCATTCAAGCAGGTCCAGCCCTTACTGCTCATTGGAGCTGATCACCCTCACTTGATTACTCCCATTAAGCCAGTGAGGTTAGGACCCCCAGGAGGACCTGCAGCCCTGAAGACACGGTTAGGATGGACATTACAGGGTCCAACTAGATTTGTCGAGCAGTCCATTCACCCGCAGCAGTGCTTATTGACCTCCACCGTTCCCCAAATGTCAGAGCTCTTCAGGAATGTTGAGAAACTGTGGCAAGTTGACGTACTTCCCTTCAGGAATGAGAAAGAGGTTACCAGGTCCCTACAAGACCAAGAGGCCCTTCATATGCTTGAATTAAAGACCATCCGAGTTGAAGTAGATGGAGTCTTGCGTTACGCCACCCCTCTGCTTAGACGCAAAGATATGCCACATTTCCAAGCCTCAAAGGAAATGGTAATGCCCAGCCTCCGGAATACTGAACGGTGTCTTGCTAAAGATCCAGAGCGAGCCAAAGCATACAAAGCTGAAATTCTGAAATTGACCCAGGCAGGCACGGTCAAGAAGTTGAGTTCCAACGAGCTGACACAGTCAGGGGAAACATGGTATATCCCACATCACATGGTGGCCCACAATAATAAGAATCGCATCGTGTTCAACTGTTCTTATCAGTACCGAGGTCTGAACCTAAATGAGTGGCTGTTACCTGGACCCACATTAGGACCCTCACTCCTAGGTGTGCTGTTACGATTCCGGGAACACACCGTAGCCATAAGTGGTGACGTGAAAGCTATGTTCCACCAGGTTCGCCTGCTGCCTGAAGATCGTCCCCTTCTAAGATTTGTCTGGCGTGACATGGAGGGAGACCGAACTCCATCAGTATTTCAGTGGCAAGTCCTGCCTTTCGGTACCACGTGTAGCCCGTGCTGTGCCACTTACGCCATGCAGCACCACGTCATCAGTCACAGCCAGCCAGAGGACGATGTGAGGTTTTCCATTGAGAGAAGCTTCTATGTTGATAATTGTCTCCAAAGCATCTCCTCATCTGACCAAGCCAGAACACTGGTAGATAAGCTAAGGGAGACACTAACTTCTGGTGGATTTGAACTCCGCCAATGGGCCAGCAATAAGCCAGAGGTTATCAGCCACCTACCCAAAGAAGCCCGATCAGACAGTCTGGAACTCTGGCTTGCTCATGACAGAATAGATAATCCTGAGTCTGCTCTGGGCCTCCGCTGGCACTGTTCTACGGATACACTGGGGTACAAACATCGACCAGTGAATTATGATGCTCCTACCATGCGAAACATCTATAAGGTCTTAGCCAGCCAGTACGACCCTCTCGGGTTCATCCTGCCATACACCACCCGTGCCAAAATACTAGTGAGACAGCTTTGGGACAAACACAGAGACTGGGACGATCCCCTACTGCCCCATGATTTGCTACAAGCCTGGAGAGACTGGGAAGGAGAGTTACAAGTCCTGCCAAGAATCACCTTCCCCCGAGCATACGTACCTCCTGCCATGGATGAGAGAAGCATTACTCGGGAAATACATGTGTTTTGCGATGCCTCAGAGCAAGCCTATGGAGCTGTCGCTTACCTGAGGACAGTAGACAGTCAAAGTCAGGTTTATCTCTCCTTTGTAGTAGCCCGTTCGAGAATTGCACCTAAACGACTGCACTCAATGCCCAGATTGGAGCTATGTGCTGCCCTCACAGGAGCCCAACTCACTAGATTGCTGGAGCAAGAGCTTACTCTGCCAATCAGCCAGACTACCCTCTGGACTGACTCAACCACAGTCTTATCCTGGCTACAATCTGAGTCGTGTCGATTTAAAGTCTTTGTTGGCACCCGAGTGGCAGAAATTCAGGAGCTCACCGATTGACTTTCATGGCGATATGTTGACTCTGCAAACAATCCTGCGGATGACCTCACCAGAGGAAAGCGGCTAAAAGAACTGGCTGAGCCTAACCGATGGTGTCATGGACCACCCTTTCTCTTTGAAAGCCAAGACAAATGGCCTACCACGCCAGCAACAGTAGTGGACAAGTCTCATTCAGAAATTCGCAAGTCTGTATTCTGTGGAGTCGCAACTACCATACCTGATAAGAAGCCTCACCTTCCAGATGTGCATCAATACACCACTTGGAAGGAACTTCTACAGGCCACAGTGCAGATGCTTCATGGGGCGGCAGGGCAGAGTAGAACCCCTAATGCTGACGACTACCGGAAAGCTGAGATTCTTATCCTGAGAGAGGCACAACAGGATAGCTTTGCAGAGGAGTTCAGACTATTGCGAAATGGGAAACCAGTCCCACGAAGTAGCCGTTTACTTACACTGTCTCCAGAGCTGGATGAGACTGAGGAACTCATTAAGGTCGGTGGAAGATTGCGCCGATCTGAAGACTTGGACCCAGCTGCTGTGCATCCCATCATCTTGGATCATCGCCGCCCCACCACTAAGCTTCTGATTCAAGACTATGATTCCCGACTTTGTCATCCTGGTACAGAGAGAGTGTTTGCAGAGATCCGGCGCAAGTTTTGGATCTTACGAGGACGAGAAGCTGTTCGCCGATATCAGCATACTTGTACAGAGTGTCGTCGATGGAAAGCAAGCCCTCGAGTCCCTAAGATGTCAGACCCAGCTCGCCTACGTCTTTATAAGCCAGCATTCTACTCTACAGGGATGGACTGCTTCGGGCCCTTTATAGTAAAGGTGGGCAGTCGCACCGAAAAGAGGTGGGGAATTATCTTCAAGTGCCTTACAACAAGATGTGTACATCTTGAAATCCTCACCAATTTGGATACGGACTCCTTCTTGATGGCCTTGAGAAGGTTCATCGCCAGACGAGGGACACCAGCGGAGTTGTTCTCTGACCAAGGAACAAACTTCCGTGGAGGAGAAAGAGAGATTCGAGAGGCCCTTGCAGAATTGTCCCCAGAACTCCAACTTCAGCTCGCCAAACACAAGATAGTTTCATTTTAACCCACCTGGTGCACACCACTTTGGCGGAGCGTGGGAAAGGGAAATTCGTTCGGTGAAAACTGCACTGTACAGGGTAGTAGGCAGTCAAGCTGTTACAGAGGAAGTTCTTCACACTGTTCTCCTGGAAGTGGAAGGCATGTTGAATGCTAAGCCATTGGGATAAGTGTCCTCCGACCCTAAAGACCTTGACCCGGTGACACCCAATGTTCTCCTGATGGGGCGGCGGGACGGATCCCTCCCTCAGGTGGTCTATCCTAAATCTGAACTCCTGAGTAGGCGCCACTGGAGACATTCCCAAATTCTAGCCGACCAGTTTTGGTCTAGTTTCATTAAGAACTATCTCCCAAATCTGCAGTCCCGCCAGAAATGGTATGCCAACCCTACAGATATTACCCCAGGATCAGTGCTACTGATGGACCCACAACTGCCCAGAGCGTGCTGGTCTGTTGGTCGTGTCACCAAAGTTTACCCCAGTGCTGACGGACACATAAGGACAGTGGATGTAAGGATCAATGATAGAACCTACACTAGACCTGTAGCAAGGTTGATTGTTCTACCAGAGGTTCCTGATGAAGAGGAGAACTAAGCCCTTATACCTGTCCCTAAGTACTGAACTGAACATCTATTCAAGAACGAATGTGCTACACACATTTGGGGGCGGCTGTATGAAAGGTAGTGCAGATGATGCAATAATCATGTATGCGCATCTTTGACGCATATTGATGCGCTCCAACTCTCCCTGAGCGCACGCGACGACCACGGGCAGCGCAATGTTGCGTGCAGATTCAATAAAGACGGAGATTCGAGTGCATAACATGGGACTGCGCTGCTGAGAGAATTCACCGTGTTCGGAGAGTTTTATTCTTATATTGTGTGCGTCAATGCTGAATAGTAAGTGTTTCTATCTTCATCTGTTAGTTAATAATTAAGAAAATCACTTTGGTGTGTTATATTTAGATATTAATCGCTAATGTCTGACTGACGCAATGCTAGAGTTACTGTGGCAATCCCCTTGTTTATCTTCATTAATCTCGGTGTACTATTTACATGTTATGCCTCTATTGCTATATTATATGGGTATTATATATATATATATATTGTTTGGCACTTGGAAGTTTTGAGCAGTTATATTCAGTATAATCTGTTGCACGTGTATTATTGCCAGTCACGTTTATGTACAAGTGACACCCCCTAGCGGCAGTTTGTATGCTTCCGACTGTTAATAGTGTGAATTTCATCTGTTACTGTTCAGTTATCAGAATGAATGTATCTGGATATTTATTTAATAATGCTGTTATTCATAATTGTTATTTGTTTGTTTCAGAACCACACGCATGTATATAAGTATATACATATTGAAAGACTGTATGCCCGTGCCTACTGCAACAGTTTATTAAACACCCTCAATTCAGTTAATGGTCTGGTTCCTGTGTTCTGACCGACACCCGGGAGCGATTGCCACACCACATTAGATCCAGCAATAGAACTCAAATACAGTCCTTTTAAGTCTCCCCAACAGCGCTATTATTATGTTTCAAATATCAACCACTGGTCGATGACCATAATGTTTGTATAAACTGTAGGTAACAACTATTAAAATGTACACCTAGGTCATAAAAACCGTAATGATACCTACACTTAAATATTTTCTTCTCAGTCATGTCATCAATTGCTCTTGAGCGAAATCTCCTCCCATCCGTTGTCTGATCGGCATTTCGCAAGTATTCCTTGGTAGTTAAAGTGTGCAAAGCCTGCATCTATGCGGGCTTCACGGAAGACCGCTTCAAGGGTATAAAGGAGGCGCTGATGAGCACACTTCAGAACGTTAAAATGCTGAATGGGACGGCCTACGGACTCGTAGACTCTGCGAACACGTGCAATTTAAGTCCACGAGACCGAAAGTCCACATGAAGTGCGCTATAGAGTGCCCCAGGGATGACGCGTTTTTGTAGGCAAAACCCGGAAGCGATTTAGCATTTTAGGACTTCCGGTTCCAACGCCGTAAAGTCTATGGGTTTTTTTAATGGGTTTTTACTAAATCGCCTGAAATAAGGTCTGTGGTTAACAAAGCCTCTAAATACTTTCACGTTTTGATCTATGACATAAAACACACCAGTTATAACCCACTTGTGATTTTTTTTTTTTTTACTTTTACTGTGTCTTAAATTCGGCGGTTGCTAACAAATTGCTAAAAGGGACTACTACCTTTGGCGGGGACTTTAGACGTCATCATGACAAACAGGACATTTGGACCGCATTTCTCACGAAAAAGTGGATAAGCATTCATACACAACGCATATCATAATCAGTGAGCATGTTTTTAAATAGAGTTGTTTTCTAAATAAAGTCTGAGGACGCTTGGTGGTGACGACGTTGATCCGCGACCTTGGTGTGCTGTAGTCCGTTTATAGCCTACTGTTAGCCTTTTATATCTGACGACTTTATTTAGGCTTCAAAATCTATAAATGTTAACTTGTAAAGGTTATCTTGATAGACAAAATGTGTAAGTGTCATAACCCTTTGTTAAACACAGAGCTTAATTTTCTGCGATTTTTCCAAAAGTCTATGGGGAAAATTAATAGGCTTTCAGTCGAGGGAACCCGTGCGCTGCTAACTTCCGGGTTGGCCTACAAAAACGCGTCATCCCTGGGGCACTCTATTTGGGACAGGGCCTAGGTGGCGACAAGTGACTGTGTTTATGAGTGAATCATTGAGTCGTTCATTCAACATATTCGTTCAAAAACACTGATTCGTTCAGGAAGTAAACTCCACTATTGTGTGTTGCTCTGAGGTGTGGTGGTTAATTTGTTGTGGCTTCGTTTGGAAATATCTTCAGTGATACAGCGAAAATAGGCAAAGTAACTGGCAATACTGTCTAAAATGTATTTTTCTTAATATTATATCTTATTCCTAATGTTTATCAAACTATTGTATAAAAATCAATATCAAAATTGTGACTTTGTTCTGAATTGGCCTATAATCACGTCTGTGCTGATAGCAACAGCCCTCCTGCTTGTGTAATATTGTTTAGTTAGTATTTATATGAGCATGTTTGTTTTTTGATGACAGAGGGAAGCTTATAGTAGCCTATATGTCACTGTGATTTTGATTCAGTAAAATGCAGTCATGAGCCTCTGCAGGTCAAATAATGGCCTAGACCAGAAATAGTGTATCACAGCATAAGCATAATTCACACAAAACGGGCAGGACTGTATTGGAAACAATGGAAATTTAAAAGTGCCCACTTTTTCATTGCCACCTTAAAATGTTAGAACGAGTTTTGCTAATTGATTATTTTTATGCAATGCAATGAAGCTGATAAGTTAAAATTTATCATCTGTTTATGTGAATGAGGAAGTGGTTTTTGTATTGCTTTGACCCTGAACTCATTCACAGTGACTCTCTAGCACAGTAATAGACAGCAGTGTCTTCAGTCTTGAGGCTGTTCATCTGCAGGTACAGTTGACTGCTGGAGTCATCTCTGGACACTGTGAACCTTCCCTGGACTGACTGGGAGTAGTACTTCTGAGAACTGGATGTGCTGATGTATGCAATCCACTCCAGTCCTTTTCCAGGACTCTGTCTGATCCAATAGAGATTGCTGAATGTAAATCCAGTTATTGTACATGTAAGTTTATGAGACTCTCCTGGTTTTTTAACCACTGTTTCAGACTGAGTGAATGTCTGACATTCAGTACCTGTGGAAAAAGAAACAATATTAAATGTTAGAAACATGTTATAATGTTACATTGTTGCACTCTTAATGATTATCTTATGCAGTGACTCACATGGTAAAACTGCCAGAATTACAAATACAAGAATCTTCTTAAACATGGTGTATTTTAGTTTAAACCAGAAAGACAGACTTTGTTCCTAGAGTTCAGATGTCTGTTCAGATCACAAAGATTGACACATTTAAAGAAGGAAGCTGATTTGCATATATTAAAATCAGAGAACTGATGGTATGAAAGGCTGACGTATGTTTGGTCCAGATTTAGATTTTAATGGTTAATGTTTGAGATCTTCATAAACAGACCGTTATTTTTTTAATATAAGAGATAAAAGTCATTTTTGTGTATTGTATTATTTTTCATTTTTCATTCTTTAATGGATTTTAATGTAATTGTTTTTAATTATAATATGAAATTCAGATATGACTACAAACCCCATTTCCAGAAAAGTTGGGATATTTTGTAAAATCAAGATTCTGTGATTTGTTAATTTTCTTGAACATTTATTTAACTGACGAAAGTACAAAGAAAAGTTGGTCAGTGAAACATTGAAAATCATTGAAAAGTGTATTTTGTAAATATAAACCCATTTTGATGGCTGCAACACACTCCAAAAAAGTTGGGACAGAGGCAAAATAATAGAGAAAAGGTTATAGAATATCAGAGTTAAACAATTTTGAAACAGTCCACAATAAGCAGGTGAATTGGTAATAGGTGAGGGGATCGTGATTGGGTATAAAAGGAGCATCTCAGTAGGGCTGGGCGATATGGCCTTTTATAAATACCGTGATATTTTTAGGCCATGTCACGATACGCGATATATATCTCGATATTTTGCCTTAGCCTTGAATTAAAACTTTGATGCATACAATCACACCAATATGATGATTCTCTATGTCTACATTAAAACATTCTTGTTCATACAGCATTAATATATGCTAATTTTAAACTTTCATGCAAAAAAGGGGATATCACAACTAAGTCAAAGTTAACAATTGTATTTATTAAACAGTGAGTGGCACTAACATAAAATTGTCAACAGAAAGTGCATGTTTTGTGCAAAATTGTACGAGACAACATTTCAAAACAAGACATTAGGGCACGCTTGTGCATGCTGTAACTCACATGGCATTTCAAAACAAAATTAAAGTGTGAAAAAAAATTATTTAAAACAAATAAAAAAGTGCCCTTTTGTGCATGTTGTCATTAAGATGACATTTCAAAACAACACTAAATTTAAGTGCACCTGTTGTGCATAATGCCACTAGGATATTTAAAACAAATATATATAATGCGCTTTTGTGCAGGATGTCACAGGTAATTTCAAAATCAGTAAAATAAAAAATAGCTGAATAATAGAAAATCAAATGTTGGAAAAGAAAGTGTATTTATAAAAATGACCCTCCTTTTAGTTTTTTAATAAACAATCCTATGGTTTCAAACACAATACCTAAACATAAAACAATTCACAAAAGGTGAATCTGGTCCATTATGGAAAAGTTTGCAGCTTTAGTTTTGGTTTCTTCTGCATGAAATATATGGCACAAATAAAAAGTAAAAAAATATGTAGTTGTATTTCGCGCATACTATGTTGTCCCTTTGTTACAACAACCAGGGAATACCAGGTTGTTTAGAGGTTTTGTGCCAAAAACACAAGCCTATCAACGGCGTCTGGTTTGAGAGATGCTCGATGGCATGTAACTATATTACCACTGGTACTAAATACCCTTTCCGATGGGGAACTGGTGGCGGGCACACACAGATATTTTTTGCCACATTTTTCAGGTTTGGGAACATTTCCTTATGGTCGTTCCACCACTGCAATGGATTTGCTTCACTGTCAACATTAACAGACTGCAAGTAGGCAGACAACTCTTTTTCAATAAGCTCTCTCTGCGACAGTGTGGTGGAAGATGTTGCTGCAGTTTTAAAGAAGTTGCCCAGGGATTTCTTTCTTAGTGGCTCTTCTGGCTGTGATACTGTTGTTGCATCTTGAGGCAGTGAAGCAGCCAACTCAGCTGTGCCCTGGTCAGTCTCATAGAGCATTGCCTCCATCTCGGTTATGGCTCTGCTCTTGATGGCATCCACCTTTTTTTTCTGTGCAGTATGTTATCTTGAACCTGGGATCCACTAAGCCTGCCATGTCCAGCAGGTCGTTAGTGGAAGGATCAGAATACTTCTCCCTTAGGTAATCCAGGATGGAGGCTTTGATAGACTGGGTCAGTGGGGTGTCATTCTCCTGACGTGCCAAGAGGCTGGACTGGAAGAGATGGAGAACAGGCTTGACATAGGACACTGTGACATAGCTCTCACCGGATAGAGCGTCGGTGAATTCCAGGAGAGGTTTGAGAGCCTTGTGCACTGACTCTAGAACTTCCAGGTCTTGCCAGGTGAGAACGAGATGCCGGGTTTTCTTGTCTGCGGCCAAGACTTGAGAAATAGCTTGCTCCTGCTCCAGTACCCGCTCAATGATCTTCTCTCGGGATCCCCACCAGGTAGGAGACTCACTGATGAGCTGGTGTGCCGGGAGATTTAGCTCTTGCTGCGCTGTGGCCAGGTCTCTCCTCCTCTTCCAACTGAAAGAGAAGCTGCTCACTACAGCAACAGCACGGTCAATACGGGGGTACTTCATGCTTCTCTCTGAGAATGAAAACAAACATTTAAAATGTTATAATAATTTAAAAGGGTATAGTAATTGTGAAGAAATCCACTCAGCCTAACACTAAACTAATTCTTGGTAATTATTTATTTATATAGTACTGTGTAAAAGTGAAGATGCTATCAAAAAATATGTTTTGTTATGGCAGCCTTCCCCTCTGCATATATATTTTTTTCGAGAATTTGCACTCCTGTTGCTGTTTGTTATTCTGCACAAAACTTCTTGCCAATATATAAGAAATATTGCTGACTTGTGCGTTTCCAGCGCTCACGTTGAAAAAGGAAACGTCTTTTTTAGACATGGAAAATCGATTTTACAATCGATTCAATGAACACTTGTGTCTTAAAAATCGAAAATGATTTTTTCACAAAAGTGACAGCCCTACTCATATATCAATAAAGATAATTACTATTTTATCACAGTGGTAAAAAACACTCATCAATTGCAAGATGCAGGCGATGGCCAAAACACTGTAGACGTGTCCAGTTGTTCAGGCTCACAGCTTTGACGATGTTAGCGCCGTTATCGGTGGTGATGCACACCTGACGAGCTTCATTTAAATTCCATGACATGAGAGCATCTTGCAGGCCTTGTGCGATTATCCCGCCAGTGTGATCCTCAGGAAGAAAGCTCGTCTGAAGGCACTTGCTTTTCAACTTCCAATTGTCTAGTGGACCGTCAAACTGAGATATGGCTCACATGTTCGGCTGCTCCATATGTCGGCAGTTGTTTAGAAGTGGGTCACATTTACAAGCTGACTGGCCAGCTCTTCCCTCACTTTAATGTACAACTCAGGCAGCGCTTTCTCTGCAAAATATTTGCGACCCGGCAGATTATATCTTGGGTCAAGTGTGTTGATGAGCTTTCTGAACCCGGGCTTTTCAACAACATTAACCGGGGCCATGTCTTTCGCGATGTGGTGGGTTACTGCACACGTTATCTCCTTCTGTTTTTTACTGTTTTTGTCGTACGGCGTTGATCTGGAAAGAGAAGAGGCCAGACTCAGTTGCGTGAGTGCTGGTTGCTTAGGCACTTTCTTTGATATTGCACCGCTTTGAGATGTTGTCGTGCGGAGTTTCAAGCACTCTTCATTTTCTAGCGGGTGGGTTCTCAAATGGTGATATAAATTTGATGTACTGCTACATTTTGAAGCGATGCTTTTGCGACAGATTTTGCATATCACCGTTGTTTGTTCAACATCTTCCCTTTCTTGGGAAGCAAGACAATGTCAGGCTTCATTCTGCACATGCTGAAACAGAGTGGTTTCTAGACGCTCTACACCATAGAGGGGATGTGCTTGACTGTCTGTCTGCAGTCCAGATCTGACTCCTGTTGAAAATATATGGCCCATCATGAAAAGGAGAATCAGACAAGGATGACCAAAGACTGTTGAGCAGCTGTCTTGTGTCAGGCGAGATTGGGCAAAAAATTCACTTGCAAAACTTCAACAATTAGTATCCTCAGTTCCCAAACAATTAAAAAGTGTAAATAAAAGAAAAGGTGATGTGACACAATGGTAAACATGCCTCTGTCCCAACTTTTTTGGAGTGTGTTGCAGCCTTCAAAATCAAAATTTGTTTATATTTACAAAATACACTGGCCCTCTTCGTTTAGGTGTCACACTTACCTTCTTTACGGTCAAAAGTGAAAGAAGCCTTGGAAAATAACTTTTTTGTTCCTCAGGAAAACCAATGTAATATATTCTTGTTCTATAATATTTTTTGATTAATATATAAAATTTTGAGGGTATTTTATGATACTATGCAATATTTATACAATTTTTATTAACTATTTTTCCCCATTGAAAATAATATAATTTTTTTTTTAACATATTTTTAAATTATTTTTCAATTAAAGCAGTATTCCATGTTAAAATAGAGACAAGGCATTTAAAATAAATTTTTTTGAAGGTAGATTAGTGCCATTTGGTGAGAGTAAAAAAAGAAAAACTTATGCAATGCCATGTCGTAACCACTAGATTCCCATAGAGCTCTATATAAAATTCTCTAGTGGTTTTTGGACACAAACACTTATTTTTATTAAGTTTTGGATATGGATTTAAACTTAGACATTCTCAAAGACTACTTTTTGTCAAGGTTTAGATTTTTTTTTTTTCTTAATGTTGATTTGAAGCATCGGTTTTTGCATTAATTTTACTACAGTCAAACCTGAACATAGAGGGCGCCATTTTGTTACATGTAACATCAAAATTCAATAAAAAAATAACAAAAATGAACAGGTGTGTTTTATAACAGCTTAAAAAAATCTGTGTTTGATCTGATTTCATCCTCTTATTTGAGTTTTGGCTCAATTTTACCATACTATTACAGCCACACTGGTTCATTTGTATGTGTATAATGGTGTGTTGTGTGTGTGTTTGTCTGTGAATGTGTGTAAGTGAGTGGGTGTTTCTATTTTGTACTCTTGGTGTTTTAGAGTGTAACCCCTTTCTTGCAGTTCATTTTTTACTGCTTTGTGGCTGAATTTTTGCTTTTATTTCACACATTTGCATAAACTTGCTCTGTCTTATAGTCGTGCTGGTTCATATATATGTGTGTGGGGGGAGGGGGGTGGGGGGGGTGGTTGTGTCTATTTTGCACTCTTGGCATTTCAGAGTGTCCCCCCTTCAGTGCTGCACACTTTGTTTCTGCACAGTGTCTGATTTGTAGTTTGTACCAACAAAAGATTCTCTGAGTTGTTGTATTTTTTCGTATTTCCCATTCATTTCCTATGTCGGTCATTTTTGACCGAAAAGAAGGTAAGTGTGACTATTTTTTTTTACGATGCCTTAACATGTCCGAATCATGCCCTTGATTTTTTTTTTGTGTGTTCATATTGGTAATGCTACAAAAGTCACCAAGTGTCATCTCATTCCGACAAAGCTACGATTTTTAACAATTCAAAATATAAAATCTTTCGGTCAGAAATGACCGAAGAAGGCCAGAGGGTTAAGTTGGTCAGTGAAAGCATTGAACATCTTTTTTTTTGTACTTTTGTTAGTTAAATAAAGTTTAAAGAGAATTAACAAACCACAGATTCTTAATTTTATTGCATGTAGTCTACATTTTTTTTAAATAACACAATATTGAAAGTTTAAAACCACTAAAAAACAACACTCTAAAAAATGCTGGGTTAAATATGGACAAACACAGGGATTGGGTTGTTTTCACCCAGCCATTTTTTTCAACCAATTTTGGATTTATTTTTTTAGCCAGTAATATATTAATATAGTAAAAGGCATGTTTTTGCTCACCCCCAAATAGGGTCAAATTTGTGGGGTATTTTAAACTGAAACTTGACCAGACCAGAGACTTATATTACACCTTGTGAAAGAGGGCATAATAGGTGCCTTTTAACCCAACCTGCTGGGTTTGTCCATATTTTACCCAGCTTGGGTAGTTTTTAACCCAACATTTTTTAGAGTGAATAGACAGATATCAATCCAAGTGATGCATTACTGCCATCTATGTTTGGCCAATACTGTTGTAAGACTCACAGATTAAAGTGCTTCAGTTCATTGACAGACACAGATCTGTGCTGTTGAAACAGTTGCTAAAAACTCAAACACAGGGTCAAAACAAAGACAAAAAACTCTTTTAAAGTTTCCTTTGAGTCTGGCGATCTTAAAGAAAGCAAAGCCAATGTTGTGAGACACATAGAAGAGATTACTGATTTTTTTTACTTCATATTGAAACATATAATACTTTATCTGTAAATCTGTTGTTCTATAAATCTGTTGTTATAAAACTTTTGAAGAAAAACATGACGAATACTCTAATTTGTTCAATGATGATGTTTTTGTACAGGGAGGCTGTTTGTGTCTGTCACTGTGATTCTCTGGCACAATAATACACAGCTGTGTCTTGAGCTTGCATATTATTTCCCTGCAGTGTTATTGTGTTACTGGAGGTGTCCCTGCTGATGCTGAACTTGCTTTTCAGTGAATCCTTGTAGTATAAGCTTCCACCAGAGCTGATCAATCCAATCCATTCCAGAGCTTTTCCTGCAGGCTGACGAATCCAGGCTGTATGTTCACTAGTAACTGAATATGAGACTTTACAGTTGATAGTTAGAGTGGCATCAGGACGGACAGTCAGAGACTCAGGCTGAGTGAGTTCATATGAATGAATACCTGTATCAAATCAAATAACAGCTGTTAGTAAAATAGCATGAAGTTTAAAGATGGTTAACAAGCTTTTTAGCAACAATATGATGCATCACACAGAAAAGTAGATAAACTTACAGGATACTACTGCCAGAAGCAACACTAAAGATGAAGAGATCATGGTGTGTTTCACAGCACAGTTTGTTCTTCTCTCCCTCTAGTGATCAGATGAATGTATAAACTGACTCATGTCTGGTGTTTAAATATGCAACAGAAGATTTACATAAACACAATAATCAACTCAATAATCAAGCTAATAATCAACTCCACAAGCTCAAACAACAAGAATATTTGGATTACATGAAGAGGCATCATCACACTGTGCTGAACTTTTAGTTATTATTGATATGGTTGAAGATCATTAACAGAAAATGTAAACAGTTTATTGTGACTGTAAGTGATTCAAACTATCAAAATGTAAAATGTATTCTTCGATTGAATTTGCCCTGATCAGAGCATTTATGCCAATTAAAGATATACAATGAATGTCTTGTTCTTTTTTCTTCAGACTAGAGATTTTATAATATTTATTGCATATATTAATTATATTTGTGTTATTTTATTGATGTTACATCTGACAGCAACAACAGCAGTAATAATGTATGTTTCTGTTGGGTCATCATCAGAAACACTTGCTTTTCTCACCTGTTCAGTGAATTTAAATAAATATTAAGTTTTAAAATTAGCATGAAGATTGTCTGATCTGGTTTCTGCAATAGACCTGTAACAGTGCCTGTCTTGTTATTGAATAAGCTAAACTAATAATCTTGAATATTAATAACAAGCATAAGCGCACTAGCTGTCCTGACAGCTGCTAAAAAGATGATTGCGTTGAGATGAAAACCTCTTCATTCACTTTCTGTTAAATGATTCTTACTTTTTTTTTTTCTCCTGCTCGAGTTCTTTTGACTGTTTTCTTGTGATTTTGAAATGCTTTGTAATGTTTTGTTGTTTTCTTTTCTTTTCTTTCTTCTATTAAAAATTAAGCAAGAAACATTAATCCTATACAATATCTCTGATCTGCTGGACTCGCCTTTAGAGAAGAGCTTTTGTTAATTTTGTGCTCAGAAAATGTAAGTATTACTACTAAAGATAAGATTACCACAGAATGAACTGCATTGCTAGCACACCCCAACACTAACACACAATAATAATGATAAATGCTGACCAGTACTTAATTATATTACTTTTTTTTAATGAAAATTATGATTTTGCACTCAAGCAATGAATTAATGAAAGAATTAATCAAATAATTATATTTTATTTACTGACAACAATAGGAAACATAAATGAGTAAAAGAATGAATAAGTAACCATCACAATACATAAATAAATATACAATTCAACAACACATGAAACAAAGCTTCTTTTTTTTTTCAAACTTATTGTTATCTCAACATAGCTGTGCCAAAACTGCAGCTTTATTTTGATGAAGCAGCTGACCACCTTCGCCTGTCTTTGCCATCCAAGAAGATGTGCGGGACAATCTGGCTGGCGCTGTGTCTGCTCCAATCATTTGTGTGCTCTCCATGAGCATTACTACCTGTAAAATATTTAAACAGATTAAAACGTTTTACAATTCATGTCAGCGTTCTGTTTCTTGCCATATTTAATTTAATATTTGTACAATTAAATGCTAATTTCTGTTGTAGCATTATTACTTTAGTGGTGTGGTGGCCTAAACCACTGAACTGGTAAGCAGAAGGTTGCTGGTTCGATCTCCGTATCCGTCACCGTCCTTGAGCAAGACTCCAGGTTATTCCACATTGATCGTCCCTGTAATAAGAGCACTGTAAGTCACTTTGGATAAAAGCATCTGCCAAAAGCATAAATGTAAATGTCATTTTTGTAAATCCTTTTTTGTTAGTGTCTTGGGCACAAACACTCAATAAAGCTGCTTATTTCTTAAAGTTTACGTTTTAAGGTACTACTATAATATAAATGCATACATACATTTCATACAGTTTCTATTTGGGGACATAAAGGCTAAGTTCACCCAAACATATAAATTCAGTCATTATTTACTCGCCTTCAGGCTGTTCAATCCCTGCTCGTTTCTTTTTCCCTTTTTTCCCCACAAATGCTGCCGTCACCTGCTCCACCACAAAAGCTCATACAGACATCAAGAATAAGAAAAGTGCTGTAATAACTCTGTTTAAAATTTACAATAATTAAAATAAACTACAACTTAAGTTTTAAATTGTTTTTTTATTCATTTCTGTAGTATCCTCACTCAAACCCTTTGATGGCAGCATTCCTTCATCAGCCTCTCTCCACCGGATAAACACACATGTGATCATCTGTCCCTGTAACATCCAGACAAGACTCAAGCTTCCTCTGAGATTTATGTGCTCAATACTACATTTACATGTTGAGGTAGTTGATGATGTGTTAACTCACTTTTTATCCAACACAAATGTTCCTTAATTTATCAACAGTACTAACAGACAAATAAAATAGATAACTTATGTCTAGTTACTTGAACATTAGTTTTTTACATTACTTGCATTCATGTAATGTAAGCAGTGTTGACAACAGTGAATTCTACATAACAGTACACACACATCACTCAGACGTCTATTTCATGTTGTGATGTGCTTATCATCTGCAATATTTATTGAATATTTTCCTGTCAGGTGTTAAATAAACATTTAGAAACTTTAGCAACTTTATGATGTATATGGTTTAGATTTCATGTAAATCCACTTTGGAGACGAACGTGTGCTTTCTGATGCTCCCCTGTTAGCTGTACATAATAAAACGTGTTTGTAAGTTTTAAAAATAGTTTTATTGCTAAAAAAATAACCAAAGAAAAAAATAAAAAGGACATTTCATTAATCCTACAATATCTCTGATCTGAAAGTGTAGTATGGCTAAATTGACAGTATTCATAAAAGTATCCGGATGATCTACAAAATTCTGAGGTGCACATCCAGTGGACTCTTTACTATCCCATGAAGCCACAGGAGAGGATTTGTGAATGCCAGTGAATTGACCAACTCACGCTGGTAGATCACATGACAATGACAACATTCATTCTGCACACAATCATACATACAGAATTTACTTTTTTAACATTTGTAAAGTAATTACTTGTTCAAAACAAGTACCTACTCAGAGGGCCTGCAACGTTATCTCACACTACCAATTCGTACATGTTTTACGAGGTGGCAGACCTCTATGGCCAGCTTCGACTCCTGCCTCCATATGTCAGTGTGATGATTCCCAAACAAAATGTTCTGAGTGATACCAGTCCACAGTCTGACTTGTGATGCAGCCTTGAAACATAATCACACCATGTTAGTTTGTTTGGCCAGAAGAGGACTGGTCCCCCAACTGAGCCTGCTTTCTTTTTCCTCTTTCTGTTTTTTTTCTGTCACCGATGGAGTTTGGGTTCCTCTGGCTTGCTTAGTTGGGGACACGTAATATTCAGCAATATTTTTGACTGTTCTGACACTATTGGATGAGAACTGAGCTGAGCTGGATGATGAGCTGAGCTGGCTGTTTTCTCCAGAGCTGATATATAGCTGAACTGAACTCATTTCATATTTCATGATCTTTACACAGTTATTGAACAGAACTGAATCAACCCTGAACTGTCTTCAGCTGAACAATGACACTATTTTCTTTTTAGAGCTGCTTTACAGCAGAATTTAACTATAACCGTTTTTCCAGGGTCGGTCCGAATGTTTCTTATTGCACAAACGTTCCATTCCGTGACAATCCAGGCCAGCTGGTGCAGTTTCACTGCATAACGGCCGCTCTTTGGAATGAAATATAAAAGCATCAGTCGTTGCCTTGGTAACGCAACAGTTTACTGATGATATGAGATGTAAATAACTATTGCGTTATGGAGGATAATCAAATGTTTCTTTTAACTTTATTATTAATTGGTGTTTACGTCATGCAAGTAGAGCGCTAGCCAGAGAAGCCAGACAACAGACGAGTGACCAATCCTGAGTGGCGACGTCACATCATGGATTCTACCAGCACAATTCAGCTTAGACAACCGTGCCGAGAATTGCAGAAAGTTAAATTAATTAGATATTACACATAATTTGGTAGTAAAATTTAAAGTGTTGCACATGTAATTGGTGCAAGGATGAGTATATATATTTTATAAAAATACCCTTAATTAGAAACATCACCATTACTAAATTGTGTTGTCTGTTGCTTAGGGACCGACACTTAGAAGCAGGCACGTGCACACATACAGTACAGTCCAAAAGTTTGGAACCACTAAGATTTTTAATGTTTTTAAAAGAAGTTTCGTCTGCTCACCAAGGCTACATTTATTTTATTAAAAATACAGTAAAAAACAGTAATATTGTGAAATATTATTACAATTTAAAATAACTGTGTACTATTTAAATATATTTGACAAAGTAATTTATTCCTGTGATGCAAAGCTGAATTTTCAGCATCATTACTCCAGTCTTCAGTGTCACATGATCCTTCAGAAATCATTCTAATATGATGATCTGCTGCTCAAGAAACATTTATGATTATTTTCAGTGTTGAAAACAGTTGTACTTTTTTTTCAGGATTCCTTGATGAATCGAAAGTTCAAAAGAACAGCATTTATCTGAAATACAAAGCTTCTGTAGCATTATACACTACCGTTCAAAAGTTTGGGGTCAGTAAGAATTTTTATTTTAATTTTTTTGAAAAGAAATTAAAGAAATTAATACTTTTATTCAGCAAGGATGCATTAAATCAATCAAAAGTGGCAGTAAAGACATTTATAATGTTACAAAAGATTAGATTTCAGATAAACACTGTTCTTTTGAACTTTCTATTCATCAAATAATCCTGAAAAAAATATTGTACACAAATATTTTGTACAATTGTACACATTAAATGTTTCTTGAGCAGCAGATCAGCATATTAGAATGATTTCTGAAGGATCATGTGACACTGAAGACTGGAGTAATGATGCTGAAAATTCAGCTTTGATCACAGGAATAAATTACTTTGTGAAATATATTTAAATAGAAAACAGTTATTAGGGCCCAAGCGAAAATTCGCGCAGGGCCCTCTTGTTCTTCTAAGGATTATTATTATTATTATTTTTTTTATTTTTTTTTTTTTTTTCCGTCTTCCGGGGCTTTTTGGGGGCCTTAACATGCTCAAAAACTCTTGAAAATTGGCACACACATTGGAATCCGCGGCCATTAGGACGCCGGAGAGGCTGGTACCCGGGCGTGGCAGGGGGGCTCGACAGCGCCCCCTTGAAAAAAGTCTGAAAATTTGGTCCATATATTAAACACGCTTGCACGTATTAGTATGAAACTCGGTACACATATAGACCTCATCGGGCCGAACAACTTTCGCGCTCTAAGTTAATCGCCACGCCAACAGGAAGTCAGCTATTAAGGGTTGTTTGAAAAACGCATGCTCTGGAATTTGATATACTCCTCCTAGACGATTAATCCGATCGCCACCAAACTCGGTCAGCATGAAGTCAAGACACTGATGATTAAAAATTGCCAGGGGATTTTTGATATCTCGAACGGTTTGGCCGTGGCGAGGCAACGAATTTATGGCGAGAAAAAGGAAACAGGAAATGTGTTATAACGTCTTAATACATATATTGATCTTTATGAAACTTCACGAGTGTGTTCGTTATAGGAGTCTGATCACATGGATGTGACTATTGTGAGTCAAAGTTATAGCGCCACCAACTGGCAGCAGGAAGTGTATCACTTTTTGAAATGTTTTGAGATCACCCTCTTATTTTTACCTGATTTGCTTCAAACTTCATCAGTGTAATGTCAATACACAGCAGATGTAGACCTATGACAGGATTTTTGATATTTGAAATATTGTTGCCATGGCAACAGGTCAAACTGTAATAATATTCTTGAGTGTTTTTGAGGCTCTTAACATGCTTCAAATTGCATGAAACTCGACACACACATCAATATTGTCAACCAGTAGACATGGACAAAGCCATAGAAATGGGCGTGGTGGAGGGGCTCAGTAGCGCCACCTTTTGACAAAAGTGGGGGGGTTAGTTTTTCCTACAGTCACCAAACTCGGTACACATATTATTCTCATCAAGCCGGACAATTTTCTAATTTACATTCATTAGCTCCGACCAACAGGAAGTCAGCTATTTTGGTTTGAATGTTAATTTTTTGAAAAAAACAGGCTATGAATTTTATACTACTACTCCTACAGGGTTTATCCAATTTACACCAAGCTTTTTTAACTTGTTGCGAACACATTGAAGTTGTTTAATTGCAAACGGATTTTGGATATCTCAAACGGTTTGGCCGTGGCGAGGCAACGAATTTATGGCGAGAAAAGGGAAACAGGAAATGTGTTATAACTTCTGCATACATTGATTGATGTTTATGAAACTTCAGGAGTGTGTTGGTTGTAGTAGTCTGATCACATGGATGTAACTATTGTGAGTCAAAGTTATAGCGCCACCAAATGGCAGCAAGAAGTGTATCACTTTTAAAATGCTTTGAGATCACCCTCTTATTTTTACCTGATTTGCTTCAAACTTCATCAGTGTAATGTCAATACACAGCAGATGTAGACCTATGACAGGATTTTTGATATTTGAAATATTGTTGCCATGGCAACAGGTCAAACTGTAATAATATTCTTGAGTGTTTTTGAGGCTCTTAACATGCTTCAAATTGCATGAAACTCGACACACACATCAATATTGTCAACCAGTAGACATGGACAAAGCCATAGAAATGGGCGTGGTGGAGGGGCTCAGTAGCGCCACCTTTTGACAAAAGTGGGGGGGTTAGTTTTTCCTACAGTCACCAAACTCGGTACACATATTATTCTCATCAAGCCGGACAATTTTCTAATTTACATTCATTAGCTCCGACCAACAGGAAGTCAGCTATTTTGGTTTGAATGTTAATTTTTTGAAAAAACAGGCTATGAATTTTATACTACTACTCCTACAGGGTTTATCCAATTTACACCAAGCTTTTTTTAACTTGTTGCGAACACATTGAAGTTGTTTAATTGCAAACGGATTTTGGATATCTCAAACGGTTTGGCCGTGGCGAGGCAACGAATTTATGGCAAGAAAAGGGAAACAAAGTGTTATAACTTCTGCATACATTAATTGATTTTGATGAAACTTTGGCTTAGTCTTCGTTGTACAAGGCTGATCACATGGATTTGACTATTGTGATTCAAAGTCATAGCGCCACCAACTGGAAGCAGAAAATGTGTCACTTTCAGCATACATTGAGATCACCCTCTTATTTTTACCTGATTTGCTTCAAAATTCATCAGAATAATGTTAAAACTTGGCACATGTAATCCTTTGAAAATGGGCAGGGAGGAGGGGCTCTATAACGGCACCTTGTAGTGCAGTAAATGTGGAGTGAATTTGACATAGTCCTTTGATGTTTAACCGTTTTAAGTGCCTATTGCCCGCTGTGCACAGTTGCCCTGAAGCCACCGGGGTGGCGGTGCCACCGGGCTTGGGCCCGCCATCGCTGCTCGCAGCTATATTTATTATTATTTTTTTATTTTTTATTTTTTTTATTTTTTTTTTTTTCCGTCTTCCGGGGCTTTTTGGGGGCCTTAACATGCTCAAAAACTCTTGAAAATTGGCACACACATTGGAATCCGCGGCCATTAGGACGCCGGAGAGGCTGGTACCCGGGCGTGGCAGGGGGGCTCGACAGCGCCCCCTTGAAAAAAGTCTGAAAATTTGGTCCATATATTAAACACGCTTGCACGTATTAGTATGAAACTCGGTACACATATAGACCTCATCGGGCCGAACAACTTTCGCGCTCTAAGTTAATCGCCACGCCAACAGGAAGTCAGCTATTAAGGGTTGTTTGAAAAACGCATGCTCTGGAATTTGATATACTCCTCCTAGACGATTAATCCGATCGCCACCAAACTCGGTCAGCATGAAGTCAAGACACTGATGATTAAAAATTGCCAGGGGATTTTTGATATCTCGAACGGTTTGGCCGTGGCGAGGCAACGAATTTATGGCGAGAAAAAGGAAACAGGAAATGTGTTATAACGTCTTAATACATATATTGATCTTTATGAAACTTCACGAGTGTGTTCGTTATAGGAGTCTGATCACATGGATGTGACTATTGTGAGTCAAAGTTATAGCGCCACCAACTGGCAGCAGGAAGTGTATCACTTTTTGAAATGTTTTGAGATCACCCTCTTATTTTTACCTGATTTGCTTCAAACTTCATCAGTGTAATGTCAATACACAGCAGATGTAGACCTATGACAGGATTTTTGATATTTGAAATATTGTTGCCATGGCAACAGGTCAAACTGTAATAATATTCTTGAGTGTTTTTGAGGCTCTTAACATGCTTCAAATTGCATGAAACTCGACACACACATCAATATTGTCAACCAGTAGACATGGACAAAGCCATAGAAATGGGCGTGGTGGAGGGGCTCAGTAGCGCCACCTTTTGACAAAAGTGGGGGGGTTAGTTTTTCCTACAGTCACCAAACTCGGTACACATATTATTCTCATCAAGCCGGACAATTTTCTAATTTACATTCATTAGCTCCGACCAACAGGAAGTCAGCTATTTTGGTTTGAATGTTAATTTTTTGAAAAAAACAGGCTATGAATTTTATACTACTACTCCTACAGGGTTTATCCAATTTACACCAAGCTTTTTTTAACTTGTTGCGAACACATTGAAGTTGTTTAATTGCAAACGGATTTTGGATATCTCAAACGGTTTGGCCCTGGCGAGGCAACGAATTTATGGCGAGAAAAGGGAAACAGGAAATGTGTTATAACTTCTGCATACATTGATTGATGTTTATGAAACTTTGGCTTAGTCTTCGTTGTACAAGGCTGATCACATGGATTTGACTATTGTGATTCAAAGTCATAGCGCCACCAACTGGAAGCAGAAAATGTGTCACTTTCAGCATACATTGAGATCACCCTCTTATTTTTACCTGATTTGCTTCAAAATTCATCAGAATAATGTTAAAACTTGGCACATGTAATCCTTTGAAAATGGGCAGGGAGGAGGGGCTCTATAACGGCACCTTGTAGTGCAGTAAATGTGGAGTGAATTTGACATAGTCCTTTGATGTTTAACCGTTTTAAGTGCCTATTGCCCGCTGTGCACAGTTGCCCTGAAGCCACCGGGGTGGCGGTGCCACCGGGCTTGGGCCCGCCATCGCTGCTCGCAGCTATATTTTTAAAATTGTAATAATATTTCACAATATTACTGTTTTTACTGTATTTTTAATTAAATAAATGTAGCCTTGGTGAGCAGACGAAACTTCTTTTAAAAACATTAAAAATCTTAGTGGTTCCAAACTTTTGGACTGTACTGTAGACATAAAAGGGGGCTTGAGCCCCTGCCCTTTTTCTTCCTCAAGAGAAAGTGCCCTTTTTTTCTGGATTTTTTTTTTTTTTTTTTTTAAATAAATGAATAAATATTCCTGTTTGCGCACAGCTTTCCTGTCAAAAATATATTTACTGAATAATAATTTAAAAAAATAATAAATACTATATATCAGGTCGGCTTTGTTGAGTTCAGATACCCTCCCTCAGCAACACGCCATTCATTCCCGCATGCGCGCACGCGCCCCGCCCCACCTCACCTCATGTTTGCTGCTGGCTGAAAACTTGTGACAACTATTCCCGGGAAAATACAACTGCTGTCTGGCGATGAGAAGCGAAAAAGAAAAAAGCCCTAGATGGATCCATCCCGTGCATTTCTTTCAGGTAGCCTATGCATGTTCACAAACATGTGAAATTTGTGAAACTATTTAAGGGTGAGATTATTTATACGTTTAACGCCGCGTTAATAGTTTGACCACCAGCAACGCATCTGCCTGATTTGATACTAATGTAATTTATGTCATTTTATAATTTTAATTATTTTAATGTGCTATGCATTGCGTTTTGAACCATGTTAAAGATATAGGACTGTCAATGCCAGACGAGGAGCATCCATGAACCACATTATTAGACAGTTTTCTAAGGATGCACAAATTATTAAAACTATTTAAAAATCATAATACAGCATTACATAATGCTATTCTTAAATATATGCTTACACAGGAGAATACATCAATAAAAGTGGCTGTAGTATTTCTATCAAAAAAACAAAACAAAAAAAAGTGGCCAAATATTATTATTTAACTAATAATATATTTTTAATTATGGTTGTTGGCTTTGATCTTGGATTTGATCCAAAATCAGCAGGCTTTTGGCGTCCTCTGCAGGCATTTGTTATAATATATAATGTATTTATAACATTTCAGGGGAAAAAACTCTTGATGTGTTTAAATATGCAGATTAGCTTGTTTTGGGTAATTAGAAGAAATCTACAGATGCAAACAGATGGATGGTAGTAGGCTTAAAACAAACTCCATCTAAATGTGTAGGGTTAGGGTTAAGTTTTCTTTCCATTAGAGTAAAAGTCATGGAAGCAAAAATGGACCAAAATCTTAAAATTGTCCACTACACTACATCCAATAACACCAAAAGAATTAAAACGATTTACTGATTTGTGCAAAATAAACAAATTATTACTGAAACTATGTCCCTTTCCTTGGTGCAGTCATTTATTCTAAATATATAGCTAGGCTACTTGAAAATAGTAGTGTAGAAAACATGCACATTGTGGCATAGTTTCCTTTGCTGTTGCCTGCTCTTGTGATAAACCTAGTCAATACTAAAGAAGAACATGGTCTCTGTGTGAACTGATTATTTTGTAGAAATCAAGAATAAAACAATTGCGTGAGTGTGAGGGAATTAAAATAAATTGGTAAGGAAGTCAGAGTTGTCTTAATATATTTAAGGGTTTATTATTTTTTTTAAATAAATAATTATGAGAAGTGCCCTTTTTTCCACTTGAGCCCCTGCCCCCCAAAATGTCTGTGCACGTCCCTGCTTAGAAGTTTACTTAAATGTACAATGTATTTTGTGTTAAATGTACAAAAAGTGCAAATATAGCTCTGTAAAAACTTCACTTACAATTTTACAGCACTATGTTGTAATTGTGTTTCACTGAATGATCAAAAGGTCTACACAACCAACACTTTCACCAAATATAGGAAACAAGTCATGTAAGTAGACAAGTGGTCAAGTGGAAAGACAGCATTTGCGGGTATTGGAAGAAGAATATGCAATTTCCGATGCAGCCAGTGGGTAAGAAAATACATTGAGGGGGTGATCCAATTTTTATAGAAAAATAATTTGTAATGACGATGATAAAGATGTTTTTGTACAGGGAGGCTGTTTGTGTCTGTCACTGTGATTCTCTGGCACAATAATACACAGCTGTGTCTTGAGCTTGCATATTATTTCCCTGCAGTGTTATTGTGTTACTGGAGGTGTCTCTGCTGATGCTGAACTTGCTTTTCAGTGAATCCTTGTAGTCTAAGTCTCCATCACTCCAGATCACTCCAATCCACTCCAGAGCTTTTCCTGCAGGCTGACGAATCCAGGCTGTATACTCACTTGTAACTGAATATGAGACTTTACAGTTGATAGTTAGAGTGGCATCAGGACGGACAGTCAGAGACTCAGGCTGAGTGAGTTCATATGAATGAATACCTGTATCAAATCAAATAACAGCTGTTAGTAAAATAGCATGAAGTTTAAAGATGGTTAACAAGCTTTTTAGCAACAAAATGATGCATCACACAGAAAAGTAGACTAAACTTACAGGATACTACTGCCAGAAGCAACACTAAAGATGAAGAGATCATGGTGTGTTTCACAGCACAGTTTGTTCTTCTCTCCCTCTAGTGATCAGATGAATGTATAAACTGACTCATGTCTGGTGTTTAAATATGCAACAGAAGATTTACATAAACACACAGAGCTAATAATCATCTCCACATGCTAAAAAATATTTATGTTACGGTTCATATTTTTTATTTCTCTCATAGAGAATTTTATGACATCAAGCTTATGTTTTGTCAACTTTTTTTCTCTACTGAACATTTTATATATCTCCATCTAGTTTAATTCTTTTAATTCAGGTGTTGATAAAACTAATATTGGAAAGCAACAAAAGCAGTAGGTCAGTAATCTGGTTCTGTTGGACCTGCATCTGAAAGTCTAAAGGCCTCGATTTTGCCTGTAATAATAAAGCAAAACTTGTGAACTCAGAAAATAAAAAACACTTGAAACAACTCTTGCATTTTTATATTCAAAGGATTTTTCTTTTTATTCAAGATGTTTTAGAACTGCTTGTTGTTTATTACTGTATTCACAGTACGATGCTGATATTCATTATTGTATTTTGCCCTTGTAGAGTCACTTTCACTTGTAGACTCCTGGAAGAGTCTCTGGTTAATTGAAACATATTTTTAGTTTGTCACTGTAAAATGCGTAGCCACTACCACAAATCTACATATCAAAAATATGTGTTGTGTTAAAGGAGTCAGATATGCATTTGTGCTGTGTGATGTTAGAGCTTTTATAGTGTGTAAATTTAACAGTAATATAATAGGCTTTAATAATGATGTGACAGATGGTATATCTTCTCATTAGGCTGTATTTTATGGATTTTTTATTCTCTGCTGCCACCTGTTGAACTCTAGTGACAAGAGATGAAACACTCAAGTGGTTTTTGTTCAGCTGTTCAATAACTTTGTGTCACTGTGTTTGTTTTGCGCAGTAATATGTGGCTGAGTCTTCTGTTGTCAGGCCCGACAGTTTCAGATATACCATATTCTTTGAATTATCTCTGGTGATTTCAGTTCGTCTGTTGAAGGCTTCGGCGTAGTCATGGCTGTTACCATGACTATAAACACGTCCAATCCACACGAGAGGTTTTCCAGCTTGTTGTCTGATCCAGTGCATGCTACAGCAGCTAAAGCTGAACCCGGATCCTCTACAGGACAGAGTCAGAGTTTCTCCAGGCTTTTTCTGAACCGTGCTTTCAATGGACTCCATACTTTGACATTTTAAACCTAAAAGAAAGATTGAAATGACTGATTTCATTTGAAACATATATGTATTAGAACTGACAATAGAAATGTGTTTCATGAGAAAACTCACGGTGTACGCTGAATGAGAGCAGCAGTAAGCAGAGTGAACTCTTCATCTTGAAAGTGGTGATGTAATCCAATCCAGATCCAATCAGAAGCACATAAATACTGAACAAACATACAGGAGTTTTTGATTTGCATTGGAGGGTCACAAGATACAATCATGACTGAAGGACTAAACTATTTAAGAACAGTATGACGTGAATGTGAATATGTACCTTTCTGCCCAGCTAACAGGGAACATTCCCATAACTTTCACTAAAGTTATGCAAAAGTTTTGTAAATGTTAGAAAAAAACATTTCTAAAATAATGTTTCAGGAACATTCTTATAATGTTGTCATAGTTAAAATACATTCTCATAACGTTGAGAGGAAACATTCTTAGAACAACATTGTTGGAACTAGTTACCATGTTATTTGTACTTGATTGATGTTCTCATAATGTTGAGCAACAACGTTCTCATAACAACGTTCTTGTAACGTCTTTATCACGTTATTTGTACTTGACTGATGTCCTCTTAATGTTGAGTGAAAACATTCTTGGGATAACATTCTGAGAACATGCTTTTAATGTTATTATTAGTTGCTGAATGTTTTCATAATGTTATCATAATACATTCTGAGTACAACGTTTATAAAAAGCGTCCTTACATTGTAATCTGTACTTAATGAATGTTCTCATTATTAGGGTTGGGAATCGTAAGAAATTTTCCGGTTCTGGTTCCGATTCCGGTTCTGCCTAACGATTCCGGTTCCGGTAATGCACTGTGAAGTAACATGAACAAACTCTGAACGGCTGTATTTTTATTAACATTAACAAAGATTAAAAAACACAGTAACAAAGGTATTATGATGGTTAGTTCATAAATTAACCTTATAAAGTGTTACCACAAATTAGATAAGATGCTTGAACAAACATGTAAGATCCAGACAGGTGAAACAGAATATTTTTGTAAGTTGGATTCATAAAGACTTGTTTCTGACAGAATGATTCATTGATAGACACATTTTTAACAGTAAATTTGTTGCCACTTAGTGGCGTAACAATGCAATCGATACAGTCGTCACTTTCAGAACAGAAGGTAATTTATTACACATAAACATCAGCGTTTCTATCTGAATAATAAACTTTTGTATACTTCTGCTATAATTGGAATAGGCCTATTTGTCACGCAGAAATAATGATACTGTGCTTTTGAAAAGATTTTTTGTGAAGCTGTTTATATACACATTACAACTCTCTTCAGATCAACGGCAGCGCGAACCGAAACTTAGAAATCTTGCACGGTTACGGTTCTTTTAAAAAAACCTGTTCAATAGCAGGTTTGAATAGGTCGGACTGTATTAGGTGATGGTCTGTTTCTAGCTTTCCTCAATGGGGTGTCGGTTAGAACACACTGAATCAGATCAGTTCCATGAAAGGGGGTTTAATGTTGACAATTTGGGTGGTACACAACACAGCAGTACACAGGATTTACAGGCTTTTGTGTGTATAAATTTAGGTGTGGTCTACAAAGGAAAGAAATAAAGATATATATATTAACAAACATCTTGGCTATTATTACACAGCATTACTTCAATTAACAGTCACAAATCTCTCAAATAAAGAAGTTCAAGTTAAATCTAGAATTAAATAAAGAAATCACCATACAAGCCATGAATTCTTATACAATACTGCCACCCAGTGGTCAAAAACGGGAAAACATTCAAAACGAAACTAATCGTAAAATTATTCAAACGAGCAGCATGTAATCAGGAACATCGCGTGCACAAACTATAAATAGCAGATATATCAGTAACAAATGTGATGATAATACATCCATACATAGGTATCAAACACTGATTACAAGATATATCTTAGTAATATTGAATATAATCAACATATTCATGGGCACTCGACAGCACGCGATAATGGCTTCAATGATGATAAATACTCGTCTGTCATGAACAGTATAACATTGTACTAATGCAGTACCTACACTTAATCAATATTTATCAACTATTGATTATGTAAAGAACTTACATTTGTTTATCAACGCACACGTTGCATACACACAGCGCCCTTGCACCTTCTGCTGAGTCACTCTCTCTTCAATGATGACTGATGGAATCAGCGCATGCGCACAGAACTCGGCCTTTCTAACACAGCCGCCCCCAAATTTGGTCCCAAATTTGCTCCACTGAAAGGCGGATACTATATGGGTTACCATTAGTCTCTAGTTTGGATGTGATCTTCTTCATCTTGGATCTCTGGCAGAACAATCAAGCGAGCGATGGGTCTTGTATAGACTCTGTCCCTTATCTGTATCTCAGCTGTTCGTACTCGATCATCAGCCCCAGGGAATACATTTACTACTCTTCCAATCTGCCAGAACGAACGTGGTAACTGGGGGTCAACGAGCATTACAACCATGCCAGGTTGGATGTCTGCTGATGGAGTCTGCCATTTTGTCCTGGTCTGAAGTTCAGGTAAGTAGTTCTTTATAAAGGCTGTCCAGAATCTGTCAGACAATACTTGTGAATGCCTCCACCGACGTCTTCCCAGGAGCTCAGATACTGGGTATATAACCTGAGGCAGGGAACCATCTGGCCGCCCCATCAAAAGGCAGTTTGGGGTGATGGGATCCAAATCAGCAATATCCGCTGAAACATACCCAAGAGGTTTAGAGTTCAGGATGGCCTCTATTTCTATGAGGACAGTTCGAAGCACTTCTTCAGTTACTGTGTCTGATCCCAGGGTTGTGTAAAGTGCAGCTTTGATAGAGCGAATCTCTCTTTCCCACACTCCTCCGAAGTGTGGAGCAGCTGGAGGATTGAAATGAAAGCTAATCTGCTGCTTAGCCAGTTGCTGTTGTAGATCGCCACTGAGCTGACGGAAGGCTTCTTTCAGCTCTGTGTTACCTCCTCGGAAGTTGGTGCCTTGGTCTGAGTATAGCTCTGCTGGTTTCCCACGGCGACCTATGAAACGGCGAAGTGCCATGAGAAAAGCATCACTGTCTATGGATGTCAGAACCTCAAGGTGCACAGCCCGAGTGGTCAGACACTTAAAAAGAAGTCCCCATCTCTTCTCTGTACGACGTCCCACTTTGACCAAGAAAGGTCCAAAGCAGTCCATTCCAGCTGAATGGAATGCAGGCTTGAACAATCGAAGCCGAGGTGGAGGGAGATCAACCATTTTCTGAGACGCTGGCTTCGACCTCCATTTGCAGCATTCAGGACACAATCGCTGGTGCTTCCTCACAGCCTCTCTCCCTTTCAATATCCATACCTTTCGACGAAGCTCAGCGAACACTCGCTCTGGTCCTGGATGGCAAAGGCGAGCATCGTAATCCCTTATGAGCAACCGAGTGTTAGGGTGACTGGGATCCAATACAATAGGATGTAGTGTGCTTGGGTCGAGTCCTTCCGCACGTCTTAATCGTCCTCCAACACGTATTAATTCACTGGCTTCATCGAATTCTGGGGAGAGACAAAGTAACCGGCTGCTGGAACGAACGGGCTTACCATTCTTCAACAGCTGGTAGTCATCAGGGAAACTGTCCATCTGGATCTGTCTTAGTACAGACATCTCAGCTTTTTGGTAAGCACTTGCTAGAGTGGAGCCCCTCTGCTCTGCCGCCCCCTGAAGCTCCTGTGCTACTGCTTCAACCAAGTCTTTCCAGCTACTGAACTTGCGGCCATCTGCTGTCAGCGGTGCTGAGTTAATCATGCCACAAAAGGCACTACGCTTTAATTCTGTGGCATCCTCAGGCTCTGAGCTGTGCATGACTGGTGGTGATGGCCAATTACTCTGAGGTTGAATGAGGAATTCTGGTCCTTGTATCCACCGATTGGGTACAGTGAGGTCCTTCAGGCTCTTACCACGGGTAAGATCATCCGCAGGGTTCCTGGCAGAGTCAACATAATGCCATGATTTGAGATCAGTTAATTCTTGAATCTCTGCCACCCTCGTTCCCACAAACACCTTAAAGCGGCAGGATTCAGAATGCAGCCAGTGGAGGACAGTTGTTGAATCTGTCCAGAGAATGACTTTCTGGATGTTCAAGGTGAGCTCTTTCTCAGCTAGTTTGGCCAACTGCGCTCCTATGAGAGCAGCGCATAGCTCAAGTCTAGGAATTGAGCACTGCTTACGTGGGGCTACACGTGACCGGGCCAGGAGGAAGGAAAGGTGTATCCTCCCACTAGGATCCTCTGAACGAAGGTAAGCAACTGCCCCGTAAGCTTTCTCCGAGGCATCTGTGAAGATATGAATCTCACGTGTAACTTTCGGTGTGTCCATGCTGGATGGAGTGTAGCACCTAGGTAGGACTACTTGAGGTAAGTACTGAAGCTCAGTTTCCCACACCTTCCATGCCCGCTGAAGACCCTCAGGAAGTTGTGGATCATCCCAGTTCCTATCCTTAGTCCAGAGTTGTTGAACAAATCACCTTGGCACGTGTAGTGTACGGAAGAATAACACCAAGGGGGTCGTATTGACTTGCTAAGACACGATATATGTTCCGCACAGTCAGAGCATGGTAAGTAACAGGTCTGTGCCGGAATCCTAGACAGTCTGATTCACAGAGCCAATTCAGTCCCAGGGTGCATTCACGTGGGTCCACTTTATCATGTGAAAGCCACAGCTCTAGCTTAGAAGATCTGGCTTCTGGGGGTAAGTGACTGACAACCTCTTGCACATTGCTGGCCCACTGGCGGATATCGAATCCTCCTGTTGCCAGCAACTTACGAATTTTGTCTAGTAACTGTCTTGCTTCTTGAGCAGATGGTAAGCTCTGCAGACAATTATCCACATAGAAGAATCTTTCAACAGAATGCCTCACATCTTCATCTGCTGTGCTATGTGACAAGACGTGCCTTTGAAGGGCGAAGGAGGCACAGCAGGGACTGCATGTGGTTCCGAACGGCAGTACTTGCCATTCATAGATGTCAGGTGGGTCATCTCGTCTCATGTCGCGCCACAGAAAGCGCAGGAGGGGCCTGTCCTCAGGTAGGAGGAGGACTTGGTGGAACATTCCACGTATATCGCCGCTAATCGCCACACAATGCTCCCTGAAACGAAGTAGAACACCCAGAAGAGAGGGGCTCAGGGTTGGACCAGGCATCAAGGAATCATTAAGATTCAGTCCCTTATATTGGAAGGAGCAATTGAACACAATGCGGTCCTTGTCATTGTGGCTGACTAAATGGTGTGGGATATACCAGGTCTCTTCTGTCACATTGCTTCCACTCGATGAGAGTTTGGTAACTGCGCCATTCAGTACTAACTTCTCAATCTCCGCATTGTACACTGCTGCTTTCTCTGGATCTTGGGTCAGTCGTCGTTCCATGCTCCGAAGACTTGGCATCACAGCTTCTTTGGGGGCACAAAAGAGGGGTGAATTCTTTCTGCGCAGCAAGGGTGTAGCATAGCGGAAGATACCATTCACCTCTACGCGGGTTGTCCTGCTCTCTAAGAGATTAATGGCCTCCTGATCCTCCCTGCTCCTTGTCACCTGCTTTTCACAGCGGAAAGGCAAAATATCAAGTTGCCATAACCTTTTAACGTCTCCTATGAGTTCTAGTTCAGTTGGGGTGAGAGACAGGAAAAGGCACTGATGTGGCTGCAATTGGGTCTCCAGGATTTTGGCTGGTCCCTGCAGTGTCCATCCAAGCCTCGTCTTTATGGCGGCTGGACCACCAAGAGGACCAATTCGGACAGGTGCGATAGGGGTGATTAGGTGGGTATTATCAGCACCGATGAGAAGTGAAGGACTCACTCTTTCAAAGGCCTGCAGTGGGAGATCTTTCAGGTGCCTGTATTTCTCTAGCAAACTCACTGGATAAGAGTGATCGGCCAGACCAAGGTGTTTGGCAGTGAATGCTGCATTGATCTTGAATGTCTTCCGAGGTTGAGTTGCAGGAGATATGTGGAAGTCAACTGAAGTACCACTGATGGTCTGCACATCTTGGCGGACGGTCCGCAAGGCTATATTTTCAGCTTGACCTTGTATACCAAGTACACGAGCAGCATCAGGAAGAAGAATTGTGCGCTCAGACCCATCATCCATAACAGCATAAGTGTCAAGCGTCTTGCCTCCATAGCGCAGCAGAACCCTGATGACCTTAAGCAGAACACGTTTGCAGTCAGTGGGTCTATCCAAGTACAGTGTCT
This sequence comes from Chanodichthys erythropterus, assembly GCF_024489055.1. Classification (NCBI taxonomy): domain Eukaryota; kingdom Metazoa; phylum Chordata; class Actinopteri; order Cypriniformes; family Xenocyprididae; genus Chanodichthys; species Chanodichthys erythropterus. The sequence continues at coordinate 38,653,594 of NC_090223.1, forward strand.
CAGTAGTTGAACTAACCAGGCAGGAACCCTCTCTGGTACACCTGGTGTTGACCTCATGCAGGATTTGCAAGTGCTTCCCTTTGCAGATGCTACAAGGCTTCTTCAGTGTGCACTGGGCTGCTTGGTGTGCACGTCCACATCGCCAGCAACGATGATTGGTTTGGATCCAGTCAATCATTTGCTGTTTATCAAAGGACTTAAAGGTCAAACACTGACTTAGAAAATGGTCATCTTTATCACAGAAAGGACAGAAGGCTTTAGGTGAGACTTTGGGTTTCTCCACCTTAACTTGGGCTGCTGCAGGGGGTACCTTTGTGACCGTGTCATTTGCCCCATGAAGGATAGTTGCTGTACGAGCAGTAGGTTTGGTTTCTCGCCTGCGTTCTGGTCTCTGCTCTGGTCTTTGGCTCTTGTAACTGATCTGCGACTCACTGCTTTGGCACCAAGCCTCATACTGGAGCCACTTAGAAAATTCACGGAGGTTATACACCGACCCCGGACGGTGGTACATCTGTCTTCGAAATCCTGATCTCATTTCAGCGGGTAACTTACTCAACAGTCTCTCCACATGTGACCCACATTGCAGCTCAGATTCTCCTTCATCTCCAAGAGTCTCCAACATACCAACAAGAGCGCTAATTTGTAGAGCGAATCTGTCAAATGCCTCGATATCTCCTCTTCGGAGATCTGGGGAATCCATCACTTTGGCTATCTTCTTAAGTGCTAACTTGTGTGGCTGGCCAAACCTCTCGTTCAAAGCAGCCATAGTATCTGAGTAAGGGAATGGTGAGTTGAGATAGGAATCTGCCACCAGACGTGCTTCATCTAGCTTCAGATGATCTAGTAGGATTTGGTATCGGAACAGTTCTGTGGCATCTGGTGGTAAAAGGTTATCAAGGGCTATCTTCAATCGAGTAAACTCGCTGGGATCTTTAGTACAGAAGTTAGGGATGGTTGGCACTGGACCTCTGTAGGTGCTTTCTTGTCCTGCAGGATTCAGGTTAAGAAAATTAGTTCTAGGTGCTAACTTCAGCCCAGTGGGTTGCTTGTACTGATAACGCTCTTGTTCAGGATATTCCATTGTTTCCTTAGGTGATTCATACAATGTTCTTGAATGCCAGTGAGGGACAGGAGTATTAACATAGAAGTCTGGTATTGGTTGAGCTGTATTCTGATAATTGGTTTTATCAGGATGCTGCCAGGGAGGTGTATTATGGTGAGGAGGTTCACCAGTCTGAGCTAAATCAATGCGTGATTTAGTAGGTGTGGCAGCCAGGATATGATCTTTCATAATTTGAAGTTCACCCATCATTGTTCCCAAAATGTCTAGCATGTTTGTGGCACTCTGAGGCTCTACTGTTCTCTCCATTGCTGTGTTGGACATAATATGATAACCAGTCCCTTGATTCAAACTAAGTGAGGAGCTACCAGGGTTGATATGAAAGGGTTGGTATGGGCCCAAGGATGGAGATAACATAGATGGTGGATGGTAGGATGCTTGCTCACGATGTGGGATTCTCTTAGTTTGTGGAGTGTAAGAGATCTGAGGCGAAGGCGTGGACTGATGCTCTTCCCATGGCCGATGATATGGAGAAGACTGAGGATGATGAACTGGCTGCACTGGGCTGTATCTGGCACTAGGTGGTTGCAGTTCAGTATTATCCATAACTTGAAAGGAAGGAGCCCTTTCGCCGACCATGGACCATTTATCCACTGTATCCCATGGACCTTGACTTATGGGACTCGATACTCTGGTAGAGGGCGAAGGAATGTTCTCTGCAGCATCTCCAAGAACCTGTGTATGCTGTGTTGTGTCAGGTAATGCCGGCTGGCTAAGTACTCTATGACGCACAGTCGTAAGGTCAAAGTCTTTAAAGTAGGCAGGAGGATGAACCTGACGTTTGGGTCTTACAATCTGTGCTGATGCTCCTTCAGGTTGCATTTGGCCACTGATCAAGGCTTTATCCATGAGAAACGCCAGATCCGGCTCGAAGGACCATATGTTCAATAGCAGGTTTGAAAAGGTCGGACTGTATTAGGTGATGGTCTGTTTCTAGCTTTCCTCAATGGGGTGTCGGTTAGAACACACTGAATCAGATCAGTTCCATGAAAGGGGGTTTAATGTTGACAATTTGGGTGGTACACAACACAGCAGTACACAGGATTTACAGGCTTTTGTGTGTATAAATTTAGGTGTGGTCTACAAAGGAAAGAAATAAAGATATATATTAACAAACATCTTGGCTATTATTACACAGCATTACTTCAATTAACAGTCACAAATCTCTCAAATAAAGAAGTTCAAGTTAAATCTAGAATTAAATAAAGAAATCACCATACAAGCCATGAATTCTTATACAATACTGCCACCCAGTGGTCAAAAACGGGAAAACATTCAAAACGAAACTAATCGTAAAATTATTCAAACGAGCAGCATGTAATCAGGAACATCGCGTACACAAACTATAAATAGCAGATATATCAGTAACAAATGTGATGATAATACATCCATACATAGGTATCAAACACTGATTACAAGATATATCTTAGTAATATTGAATATAATCAACATATTCATGGGCACTCGACAGAACGCGATAATGGCTTCAATGATGATAAATACTCGTCTGTCATGAACAGTATAACATTGTACTAATGCAGTACCTACACTTAATCAATATTTATCAACTATTGATTATGTAAAGAACTTACATTTGTTTATCAACGCACACGTTGCATACACACAGCGCCCTTGCACCTTCTGCTGAGTCACTCTCTCTTCAATGATGACTGATGGAATCAGCGCATGCGCACAGAACTCGGCCTTTCTAACAAAACCGGTTCCGGATGAAAACCGGTTCTCGTTTCCCAACCCTACTCATTATATTGAGAAAATGTTGTGAGAACAACGTTCAAGGAACGTCCATACAATGTTATTTTTTACTAAAAGAATAACATTGAGAGAAAACGTTCTTAGAACAACATTACCGTAACGTCTTTATGATGTTATTAATATTTGCTAAATGTTTTTAAAGTTCAATGTTTTGAATATTCTTAAGTGACCATAAAATTACCCAAAATGGAATGTCCCCCTAAAGTCATATAAGAACATTGAACTGCAGCACTTTTATTACCAAAAGAGGACGTTTATGTCACAAATGTTCTGTAAAATGTCAGAATTTTTGTCACTTTTACAGAACTTTTAGGCAAAGTTGCACAAGGTCACGAGAACATCGCCTTCTACGTGTGTTTTATAGAAAATAATAAAGTTTGAAGTCACCGTTATAGAGGTGAGCGTTTGCTTTAGATGCGATCTTGATTCTTGATGTTTAACATCAGTTTTTTTCTGGCTGCTTTAACTGTGTTGTCAAGACATGTTAGTTGTTTAACAAGTGATAAAAACATGAATAATTCAGTATTTAAAGCGTGCCATATGGCTGAGATCTAAAACAAAAATATATCTGTATTTAATTAAAAAAAAAAAAAATGTTTAAGATCCTGCCCGATATTGTCCTAGAAACAATATTCATACTGAAGGCTATAAAAACAAACATGAACATAACTGTGTAGTATATCAACCCAGAAATTCCAATCAGATGTATTTGGGTCGGTAAGTGCTGGCCATCACCAATGTCTCAAACTGTGAGTGTATTACCTGTTAGCGTTATTAATGCTTTTTTTTATATTTAACTAGACCAACAAGAGTTTTGAGCAGGGTTTTTTTTATCATGATCAGCGTTTTATCCTCAACGATGGTGACACTACACAAAAATCTTTTTTGTGACTTTAGTAGCTTGTTTTGTGATGTTCAGAGTTAATCTGTATATCTGGAAATTTTGTCACCATTGTTGAGGATCATATGCAGAATCTTGATGTCTGTGTCAATCTACATGATGCTATCTGAATAATATCTGCCCAATAATGAATGTTTTTTTTTTTTTTAAATATCTAAACATGATTAACTTCAAACAGAATTTGTATGACTACAACATGACAGAAAATACAATATTCAGAGACCAGAGTATAAGTCCACTGAATGATGAGAAAATCATCTGCAATGAGCAAACCCCTTTGATAAGATTTCTCTCACAATTTCTTTTGCAGTGAATGCTTTAAAAACACAATTACAACAATTGGAAAAAAAACATAATCAAAATGTTAAGGGTCAGGAGCCCAACTAAAACAAGCGCTTACCTCCATAATGGTGCCATTTATAAATTTGATAAAACATCAACACCTCATTAAGAAGATTTGTATGAAAGAAACAAAGTCAGAGTGGTTTGTAATAAGTGAAGATGCAGATATCTAGAGAGATCTGTTAGTGTTTAATGTTGTTTCTGTTATCTGAGTTTTGTAGGTCACCATTGTGCTGGAGAGTAGAGCCTGTGCTTCAGTCAGTGATGATCCAGAAACACTGATGTTCTGCTGCATGTTGCTTTATTTAAAGACAGTAACTGTGTATAGTTGCTGGTGCAGTGATACAGCAGTTACATTAGCTCATGCATGTTCTGTTTTTTGGGGTTTTTTTGTCTTTTGTAAGACATTTAAGAAAAATTAGTTTTTGTTTGAGCAGATACTTTTATTAATTTCCTTTTTTGACAAGGGCAGCAGGGATGTTCCCTAAAAAAATAAAAATATGGTTTCCTAAATGTTCAGAGAACGTCCTAATGTTCTGTGAAGGTCCGCCAAATAATGTCCCCCAAAAACCTTAAAAGAACTCCACATCATGACCGTCTCTAAATGTTCTGGGAGCATTACTAGACAACGTCCTTAACTCCAGTGGGGACGTTTTGAGAATGTTCTGGGAACGTAAAATTTTTAGCGGGGCAGGGTGTTTTGAACGTTCATAAAATAACGTTTTCATAACATTTCCAAAATGATAGAATGGAATGTTCCTCTAACGTTCACATAAACCCAAAAAAAACATTCTTGATAAATTAAAAAAACTGGACGTTTTAAACATTCCAAAATAACATTTTCATAACTTAAAGAGAATGTTAACAAAACGTTCTGACAGCTCCTTTTTGTTAGCTGGGTGTGCAAAATACACAATAAGAAAAGTTTTTCTGCATTTTTTTTTTTGTTTGTTGATCACACGTGCTCATGCTGTTTGCAGTCAACTAGATAACAAGATATTTATTCATGCTGCTTGATAACTGAATCAACAGAAAAGAGAATCAAAAAAATAATTAATCTTTTGTGGGAACTGGTGCATATTAATGTCTGTTAAACAATTCTGTATTTGTATTTTCCCATTGCTGAAAAAATATAGAATTCACATGCTTTATTATTACCTATTTTGATCAGATAAATTAGCTGTAAGCAATTCAGACAATAAATTCTTCTACATTACATTGCAGCCTATCTATCTATCTATCTATCTGTCTGTCTGTGTTTAAGTCAATGTGGTTGTACAAAATATAAGGATTACCACCAAATCTCACACTTTTATGAACTAGTGTGTTTTTGATGGAAATGGAATTGTTTCTGCTGTACTGTTGATTAAATGTTATATTTTAAATGTATTAAATGCCTTCATTTGTACAATGATGATGTTTTTGTACAGGGAGGCTGTTTGCGTCTGTCACTGTGATTCTCTGGCACAATAATACACAGCTGTGTCTTGAGCTTGCATATTATTTCCCTGCAGTGTTATTGTGTTACTGGAGGTGTCTCTGCTGATGCTGAACTTGCTTTTCAGTGAATCCTTGTAGTCTAAGTCTCCATCACTCCAGATCACTCCAATCCATTCCAGAGCTTTTCCTGCAGGCTGACGAATCCAGGCTGTACTATAACTAGTAACTGAATATGAGACTTTACAGTTGATAGTTAGAGTGGCATCAGGACGGACAGTCAGAGACTCAGGCTGAGTGAGTTCATATGAATGAATACCTGTTGAGAAATAAAATAATCATACAAAATGATTTAAAAGCTTCATCTAAATCTGCAGCAAAAAAAAAAAAAGTATGTTAAAAAAAAAACCTACAGTTTACACTTGCCAGAAGCCAGATTAAAACTGCAGAGAACATGGTGACTTTTTAGGACAGATTGAATGAAAAGAGCAGCTCGCCCCTCCTTCTAGAGATCAGATGAACTGACTCATGTCCACTGGTTATATATGAAGCAAAAATTTACATAAACACATGTATCAGTGGTTTTTCTTTTGTTTAATGGTGTCAAAACCATAATAGGCTAGAATCATTTTAAATCATTGTAGTCTGGAAACACTGAATTTAATACACGGAATAAAAATGGAATGTCTATGCTGTTTTTTTTTTTTTTTTGTTTTGTTTTGTTTTGTTTTGTTTTTTTTCAATTATAACAGGATAAAGATAAACTATATAACTTTTTTTTCTTCTTTTTTTTTTCAAAATTAGCAACATTTAAATAATAAGTCAATAGGCCACATCATTAATCCTTCTTCCAAAAAGTGATTTTGTTTTACCCTGATTAAGTCTATTTTAAATGTTTATATTTTAGACCTGACATAATGTTTTTTGCCAGAAATTGCATACATGTTGGGATGGGATTTTTATTACTCAACAGATGAGGTCATTTTATTGAACAGATAAGTTGCCATACAGTATGTAGCTCTCTAACAGAGTCCATTGTAAAGCATTATCTATTGTAGTGATTCCCAAACTGGGGGGCCCAGTGTTATAAAAAGGGGTGCGTGGCAAGGCTAAGGGATCATCTACAGTCAGCAGACTGTTATCAAAAGAAATCTCTTCAGGGTTATACAAGACCCTCCTGTGAAATGATCCTGCTTATCATGCTTCTACCTGCCACATAAATACATAATTGAACACAAAATTATAAAAAAAAAAAAAAAAAAAAATATATATATATATATGACATTTTTTTTACATCATTACATCATACATTGTTTGGCACTAATGGGCAAATTTGTGAGAGGATTGCCAGTGCAAGGTAAACGTAATGCAGACAATCTACTTCAAATGTCACAACTACTAAAAACACCAGACGCAAGCAGTGGGACATGACAAAAAAATAGAACCCATTGTATTCAGTGATGCTGTCTATGGATGCGGTGCAGCACAACACGACACAACAACAAGACGGTGTACACAGTGTTTTAAATACAAGACAAGCATAGGCAGACTTAGTGATTTGGGGGCCTAAGCAATTCCAGGTATGGGACCCTAACAAACTTATTATGTTCCCTTTTATTTTTGTAGCCCTTATTTTTCTGTCTCTCTCATAGCACTGAACCCTTTTTTTCAAGTGTATCATGCACTTATATGGTATATATCCCAACAAATCCTAAATAATGTTAAAACTTCAATGGTAATATCCTGAACAAACAAAATGTGACTGAAAATTAAAAGGGTATATATGATTTTTATAGGCTTCTGTGTATTTGATGGGGGGCACCTGATTCCCTGGGACCCTAAGCTCACTTATTGGTTAAGTCCACCACTGCTCTGCACTGTAAAAAAATCCCCGTAAAATTTGCTGTAAAAAAAACAGCAGCTGTGGTTGCCAGAACTTTACCATAAAAAATATGGTAAAAAATACGGTAGCAACATTTTAGGTTTTACTGTCTATTTTACAGTTCAAAACTATAATTTAAAGGTTTATATTGTAATAATTATGGTTCATAACTGTTTATTTTAGACACTGTAAAAAAATCTGTTAAATTTAAAAACATGGCAGCTGTGGTTGCCAGAAATTTACTGTAAAAAATACAGTAGCAGCATTTTAGATTTTACAGATTTAACTTAAATTTACAGTAAAAAAAAAAAAAAAAAAAATTCATTCACACAAACACTAAACACTATCATGGTAACAGACACGAAATTTTAAAAATGCAATAAACATAAATTTAAAAACATTAGATGTAACATAAAACCCAATGTACATAACTGATTAGGAAAAAAACTAAGAAGAACCAAAATAATGTTCTTCCGCAAAAATGCATGCAGTTTTGTTTTTTAACAGCTAAACGGGCCAAAAGTTACATTGTGTACCTTTAAGTAAAAAAATATATACAGCATGTTGCATGTATAATTTAGTGCATATTGAACAATACATTCAATATTTTAGTGATATCTTCCCTTTCTAGCTAACTAAAGAGCAATGGGCATTAATTGACTGTAAATGAAAGTCATGATCACCAGCCTCTTGTTCACTGACATTCACCCATGAACTACACTTCCCATAACTCTCTTCAAATTATTCTCATCATGCCTGATTGTTTTCGATCTGTGGTTCATTAGCTTGTTTGTCTTAGTCTATTTAAGTTGTGTTCTCATTTGGTTTGGTTTTCATGTTCTCTGCCTGTGTTCTTGAATTCTGCCTAGTCTGGAATAATGTATGTATTTGACCATGTGCCTGTTTTGACTACTCTTCTGGATTGTCCTAAATAAATGCTGCACGAGGATCTTCACTCAAGTCTCTTCACTCAAGCAGTGTATTCTATGCTAATTTCACTGACCTCCCAGACTGTGCTCTCATTGACTTCTTTTGCTATGGACTTAACAACCCTCTACAGTCAATGTGTATCTGTGATGGTCCTTGAGGATCACTAAGTGATTTTCTAGATTACGCCCTTCAGCTGACTGGGTCTTCCTTTGCTGTTGGAGAGATTGAGGAGGACTCTTCTCCATGTTCTCTGCCTGTGTTTTTGGATTCTGCCTAGTTTGGAATGCTGTGTGCATTATGTGCCTGTTTTGACCACTCTTATGGCCTACCAGTGTCGTGGTTTTATTGGTGACTTTCTGCAGGTGAAACACTGATTGGACTATTACACCAGAGATGGTACATTTCAGTATAGTTGCACTGCATGTTTTAGCATAACCTCTGATGTTAATTCATGTTTATTTCATGCTATAACTAGTAGTAAAGAAGAGTAAACATGAGGGCTTAAATGCACAAGGGCTAATGACTTAACAAGACTGTGCACATTCAAACCAACAGTCTTGTTCGACTTACAGTGCCGCAAAGATCGGCTGCCGCCTGACAAAAAAAACAAAACAAAACATTCTTGCTAGAAAATGTGTCTGTCTTTGATCTGTGCTGCAGCTGCCTTACGATCACATATACCATCAAAGTACCGCAAGACCAAAACGAGACCAGCCTCCTAGGTCAGGCGCTGCAGTTGCTCAAAATCGGCTGTAAAAGCTTTGACAACGATACACTTTATTCTTATTGGTCAGATTCTGTGATAAGGACGACGTGTATATATTTAAGTTCCTGCATTTAGCCAATCTTGATATTGAATATCTGAAATTCAAAACATGGGAATTTCAATCGCATCCACTTCTTCGGCTACAATCAACTCAAATCGTCTGGTCTGCCATGAATGAAGTTAGTTCAGCACACTACGGAAAGCACAAAGTGTCCAACTGTGTAGTTCATCTCGAACAAGCCTAATGAGAACATAAAATGAAACAAGGAGGCACATGACAGAGGAACACATGGAGGATCACATGACTAGAACATAAACAAGGTAAACACGTGGTATACAAGAAACATGACGACTAATTCAAAAATAAGACAAGAACTAAAACTATAGCCTACGTGACACTTATCTAGGGATTATATACACCACAGATATGAGCTTAAGAATGAGGTTGACGTTCTAATTTTTGGCCTAAATGTAGGACAAGTATAAAAACAACAGTGTTTTACTGCATTATAGAACCATGACTTACTTTCACATAATACTGATCTGATGTCAGTAAGGGTCAAATGAAGGGTATATAGGCTAGACTGTTTGGTTGAAAAAAATAAATGTTATGTCTGGTAGTGTGTTTCTGGGAAAGACCATGTTAATTTGAAATCTGCTTTTCAGTATGTCACCTTTACCATACAACCGTCCAACCCAGAGCAGCTTGTCATGTCCAGTCAGTGCAACTCAGAAGAGATGATTTTAATGTAAAACATTTTACACATTTCTAGCTTTAACTATAATTTTGTGTAGTCATAAGTTAAAGAGGATTTCTGCTGTATAAGAAATAACTTAGCCCTAAATGAGTTAGTAAACTTAAAAATCAAAACTTTGTCATCATGTGTGCACTTTCATGTCCTTATAAACATGTATGACTTTCTTTCTTCTGTGGAACTAAAAAAAAAATGACATTCTGACAAGTGCTTCCACTTTTTTTTGTCTGTAAGTTAAACAACTATAGACACCAGTGACTTGAACAAATGAGACATTTTTTTTAAAATATCTTCTTTTGTGTTTTAAAAAATAAAGTCACAGGTTAGCCTTCTTTGTTAAATCACTATTAGTAAATATGACTGGATGTTTACAAGTACAGATAACAGATGTCATGTCTGAAAACTATGAAAATATACCCAAAACTGTAACTTTCATTCCAAACCTTTGCACCCTATTTGAGTTTATAGAACACATAACAGGTTTCACTGTTGACCATGGTTGTGGCTTTTCTGCCATAATGGGTTTCCTGCTCTTTGGGCTTTATTTAAGACATACATTATAAATATGCAGGAAGTGTTTATCAGATTGAGTCATATGTGGAACCATCGACCTGTCACTATATGTGAGGAGTAATTCTGTTCAATAAAGTCAGACAATGGAAGATTTTCAAGTTGAAATTCCAGAAATTGAAGTTCCAGAAGTGGAATTTTGTGATGTGGAGACAGAGATGGATTATGAATTAGAGATGGAGGATGAGAATGTGGTGGACATAGAAGATGGAGAATCCGAGACTGAAAGACAATCTCGTCCAAAAGCTCAAAATCCAAAACGCCAAATCCAGCAAAACCGGCAAAAGCACCAAAGTCCTCGCAAAGTCCAAGTAAAAGTGAATGACTACTTGCGTTGCTCTGTGATGACCGTCACGCTCTGCAACTGTCTGTTTCTCTGTACGGCTGCATTGATGTGCTCTTTAAAGGTAAGGACTATGCAACAATTAATAACACATTGTAAGAAGTTCAGCTGGTGCTCTGACTGCCAATATTTTTGCCATCATTACAACCATCATCACCATAATCGTTGTTTCTGTTGTTTTTCCTAATCGTTATAACCATCAGTGTTAAGTCATTTAAATGTTCAGATCCATCCACCACAATGAAACAAAAGCAAAGCTCCAGCTTTATGAATATGATACAAGAATATAATACAATCTGCAATTAGTTTTGCAGCACTTTTTTTCTTTTTTCCTTACTGTTTGCTGCTTAGTATTATTATTAAACATTGCATACAATGTACAAACCTTTGTTTGTCTTTTCATTGGATGTTTTTAATCAGAAGTATACTTACATTTAGTTTTCCACACAGTAGTTACCGCTCTTTGGAGGGAAAATCAAGAAAATAAATGTCTGAAGTTATAAGTGCTACTTAAACCTGTATTTAAAACATGTGATGAAATCACAAAGGAAATACATGCTACATTATGCATATACTTTAGAGTTGAACCAGCATAAGCTCCAGATTAGCAGCACATCCTTGACCAGCAGGAGCATTTAAGTGCATGATGAAGTCACGTGTACTTAAATTATTTTGTGTATACACGCACATGCACATATAAAATATGAGTGTTTGTGAAGTGAACTTTATCCAGTAAAGAGGAACCATAAGCAGTGTATCCTGATTGTTAATAGAGTGCCTGATAAAGTTTTGAGACATATTTAAAAAAGTATTCTTTGACTGTGAGTCATTGTGTAGTGGATGACTTTACTTCTTGTATTTCACTGCACCCTACTGACACACTTGAGAACTGCTGTTTTAGACTGTAAGTGCGACATGTCTTTCTAAACCAGTTTTTGTATTATTTCCACATATGTTTGTGTCACTGTGCTTGTTTTGCACAGAAATACACAGCTGAGTCCTCTTCTGTCAGTCCAGACAATTTCAGATACATCATGCTTTTCGAATCATCTCTGGTGATTTCAAGTCTCTGCTTAAAGGATTCTGCCTTATGTCCACTTCCATCACTGTAGCCCAAACCAATCCACACGAGAGGTTTTCCAGCTTGTTGTCTGATCCAGTGCATGCTACAGCAGCTAAAGCTGAACCCGGATCCTCTACAGGACAGAGTCAGAGTTTCTCCAGGCTTTTTCTGAACTGTTCTTTCAATGGACTCCATTTTTTGACATTGCATGCCTGTAAGAGAAAATATATTTTTTTTAAATAAACAATCATGTATGTATACATGTATATGTATGTAAGTATTAAGAACTCACAGTTTAGGTTAAACAAAATTAGAATTAAAGGTATATTCTTCATCTTGTGAGTGTTAATGAGACTCTACAGCATCACTTGAGTCAGCAGCATATAAATACTTGTCATAATGGATTTTGAATTTGCATAATGAGGAAATGATGGAAGATCACTGAGATGACCATTAGCCACGGTTACAAAGATGATAACCAGAATCCAAAGGGCATCTTAACATTGATTTCATTTCTAACTTTCAATATTTGATTGGTATGATGTTTATGTATTTTATTTTCATTCACTTAAATAACCAAACCTAAAATAAAATGAATTAGAATGTTTATCAAATGAACTTAATGTAGTGAAATGCTTTAAAGAACCATAAAAATGTATCATGATGTCGATAGAATGTCTGAGAAGGTGTTTAAAAGAAAATATGTGATTGTGAGTCACTATTCTTGTTGGATTCTTCTACTGCACCCTACTGACACAAATGATAACTGCAGTTTTACACCATATGTGTGTTTTGACAGTTTTAGTATTATTTGCACGTAGGTTCATGTCACTGTGCTTGTCTTGCACAGAAATACACAGCTGAGTCCTCCTCTGTCAGTCTAGACAGTTTCAGATACACCATGCTTTTTGAATTGTCTCTTGTTATTTCTATTCTTCCCTCAAAACTTTTGGCATAGTCATGTCCATTTCCAGAAGCCCACACACGGCCCATCCAAACCAGTGCTTTCCCAGGTTGCTGTCTGACCCAGTGCATGTGGTAGCTTCCAAAAGTAAATCCTGATCCTCTACAGGAAAGACTCAGAGTTTCTCCAGGCTTTACCACTGATTGAGAAGAAATGGACTCCATATTCTGACCATTCACTCCTATTGAAAAATAAAAAAGAATTAAGAACACAACAAATTTCTATTGTACAATTTGAGATGGTATAAGGGTCCACATTATGACACACACTTGCAAAGGCCAGTAAAAGCAGAAGGTAAAGCAGGTTGTTGGACATGTTTGAGTCGATGAAGTGACCTCCTCATATGAGATGCAGAGGAGAAGGACTGATCATATATATCCATATCAATTGTAGGGTGGTGACGTCACACAGATTTAAAAAAGACAAATGGCTGTTTCAAAGACTACATTTGTTGAATTGTATGATTTGTACAATTATTGCGAGTATGTAGTTAAAATCAAAATGTCTGTTGGAGTTGTTAACGTGTAGATTTCTATCATTTTGACACTCTAAATACTTTTATGAATAATGATTTCATGTGGCATAATTTTATACAGTAGCTGTTCAAATTCATTTTTGTTTGCCTACTTAAAGTGGAAGCCATTTATTCAAACCAGATTAACACGACAACAGCTATTTAGGGATTGACAAGTTATCATTGTGTGATGAAAAAAATATATATTTGGCCTTTAGTGAGAAAGCATTTTCATCCATTCTATGACCATCATTTAAAAGTAACAAGGAGTTTTCCCATTTTATCAAACTATTTTGACACAATAAATGACCAATTCAGATTTTTTAAATGAGCTAAAGGATGTAGATTTACATTACAAATATAATTTGAAAAGATTAAATCTTTCTGGTCTTTAGATGTCCAATATAAACAGATCAACATTTATAGCTACTTAATACATAGATTATAATATTAAACATGATACAAACAACCATATGATAATGCAAAAAAGAAAGAAACAAGTTTCAGCCCACTTGAAGAAGTCAAAATAACAATTCCCATGGGGCAAGTCCCAAAACCATGTCTACCCAAGAGAATATAAGGCCAAAGCTTATTACAGCTCACTGAAACACCCTTAAAACTAGTGAACCTTTCAAGCGTTAAACCGCCGCGTTTTGTTAGTCAAAACATCAACAGCTGTGCCATGCACCTGTGCATTAGCTCTTTTTTTAAACATGTATTTATTTGGGTTTTTATTAGTTCATATTTTCATGAATTTTAAAAGAATGTGCATTAAAATTAATCTGTAACAAAACCATTAAAATCATAGCAATTAGAAAATAAACATTATAATTAAAAAATAAATGAATAAAAAACAGAAGTACAAGATGCAACGAATATAATATTACCATTAATTTCCAGTATAGAAGGGACTGTAATATTCAAACATACACTAGTCAAGCAGTTTCATAATATTATCATTATAAATGATAAAAAAAAAGGGCTCATAAACTTTCAAATGTAGCTTTCCTTAAAGTATATGCTCACCACAACAGCCATTTAGCTTGTACACATTTTAAACAACCAAAAAACAATTAAAAGGCTATCTGAATATCCTTTTCGGTATTTATATGATTTGAAAGAATACCCATGGATCAATTGTAGAAACCAATGGTGGTCACATAATTCATTTCTTTTCAAGAATTATGATCACATTCCCACAATTGAGTACCTTTTGAAGTGTTACATTTCATTTAATGCATAGCCTATATACATATGCACAAGCCAGCTTCAACAAAATTAGTCTAATATAGAAACTTCAGAGCCTGATATGTTCATTATTATGTGCATATTTAATAAACATATATTGGTCTAATCAAAAGTCATATACATCAACAGTGCAAAATTAAATCCCCCGTCTCAGCAATATTTGGGGGAAAAAATCTGGTTACTGTTTTAATAAACTGTTGTTTTAGGTTTAGTTCTTCCACATGAACTCCTATTTTATATTACAAAGGCATCCAAAAGTCTCTTCAGCTGCTGCTGGGGTTTTCCACGCGAGAACAATGTAATCGCGCTGTTGCTGTGTGTGTTTGAAGTGTTAGTATGATAGTAGCCAATGTTAATATGGTTATAAAGTTAAGACTAAAAATCAGGTTTTACGGGCTGCAGTATCTGTTAAGATGCCAAACTCGACAAACTTGAATTTTCTGAATGAAACGCGAAAACCCGGAACTAGTCTTCACGTGTTAGTGAAAAACACTGGGTTGTACTAGTAAGTGGACTTATTTTCTTTGAAAGGTAAGTTTATAAGATTATCTTTATCCTCGTTATGTAAACTTGGTCACACTTGGATGATCCTATAAAGTGCTTCCTATTTATCATACATGCACTTTGTAAATAAGCATGTTGTGTCGTTTATTTAAGGCTCTTCCCTATTTACCGTATTAAATGGCATTGTTATGGCTTTGACAATAAGCAAAAGTAAATCGCCTACAATACCGATGTGTAAAGAGCTGAGAGACAAATAATGATTCAGCGATATCAGCATCTCTCCCCGTGTGTTCTGGGATTTTGATTAGAAACAAAATCCTTTCTATTAAATATGTGAGCTAGCTAACGTTAGTATCGAAAGAATCGGGAGATAACTGTAGAAAGTAAATCAGAAAAGAGGATAGAATAAGTTTAAATGATACTGAATGGGCGAGGCTTCGCGGCCCGGAAGTTGTTTGTCATTTGTGAGGAGCAAAATGTCTAAATAATAATTCTCCTATAAATGTATACACTATGTATTTCAGTTCGAAGTATCTCAGTGTCGTTATGTAATTATTGTCCAGACAGAACCACTTGACGGTGTTGTTAGTACTTGGTTCCTGTTACTTTTGTCAGCGCTGGTCATGATGGACTAATCACAGTAGTTTCTGATTGCTGCGTATTGATTTGTAAACAACTGCTTTTGCAGGTTTTCATGTGTGTCGGGTAACACATTTAAATTCTGTTTTAAGTAGATTAAAAAACAAATGTGGCTTAATGGAGGATTTGGTTTTCAGAGCCCCATGCACCATTCCTTGGAGAAACCCACTGAAACTGAAACCCATCTCCAAGACGTTTATTGTGCTTTATCTAGAAAGTTTCATGGTCTAAATATTGTGTGCACACACAAATTCTCACCACTTCTGAAACCCCATTTCCATCACAGGTGTTCTCACTATGGAGAGCCAGAAACAGGTGCTGGAGAGGCTGCGGGGTGCTTTCCGCTCAGGTGTGACCCGTCCAGCCCAGTTCCGTTTGACTCAACTGCAGGCCATGATGAAACTGTTTGAAGACAATGAAACACAGATTTTGGAGGCAATGCATAAAGATCTTGCTAAGGTATAAACATGCAATGGTTCACACACACATATACTTTTAAATTCGACACACAAATGATGTTTTAATCTTGTCTGTCCTGCAGCCCAAGTTTGAGGCAGTGCTGTCAGAGATTGAAATTGTGGTGAATGACCTTTGCTACACCATCAGCAACCTGCAAACCTGGATGCAGCACTCTTATGTGGGCACAAACCTGGTGAGATAATACAATTTCATTGCACCATAAACACACACACTGATTTTTTTTTTTACTGTAACACAAACAAAATATTAAAAAACTTCCAAAAGTCTAGTCAAGGCAGATTTCCCTGAAAATATTTTAAATCGTTTCCTCTCCCCATTTCATTTGTGTTTCAGGCAACAAAGCTGGATGACTGTTTTGTTCGCAGGGAGCCATTAGGTGTAGTTTTAATTATTGGCGCATGGAACTATCCTCTTCAGCTAATTTTGTCACCTTTGATTGGAGCAATTGCTGCAGGTACTATCTATAGCTTTTTCAAGGGTTTTATGGCCCTTATATACACTACCAATCAAAAGTTTGGAAACATTACTATTTTTTTATGTTTTTGAACAAAGTCTCTTATGTTCATTAAGGCTGCATTTATTTCATAATAAATATATAATATTGTGAAACATTATTACAATTTAAAATTATGGTTTTCTATTTTAATATACTTTAAAATATAATTTATTCCTGTGATGGCAAAGCTGAATTTTCAGCATCATTACTCCAGTCTTCAGTGTCACATGATCCTTCAATAATCAGTCTAATATGATGATTTATTATCAATGTTGGAAACAGTTGTGCTGCTTAATATTATTTTATAACCTGTGATACTTTTTCAGGATTCTTTGATAAATAAAGGTTAAAAAATATCAGCATTTATTTAAAATAGAACAATATACACTACTGTTCAAAAGTTTGGGATCAGTATTTATTTATTTATTTTAAAGAAATTAATACTTTTATTCAGCACGGATGTGTTAAGTTGTTAAAAAGTGATAGTAAAGATTTATATTGTTAGAAAAGATTTATATTTTGAATAAATGCTGTTCTTTTTAACCTTTTATTCATCAATGAATCCTGAAAAAAGTATCACAGGTTCCAAAAAAATATTAAGCAACACAACCGTTTCCAACACTGATAATAAATCATCATATTAGACTGATTTCTGAAGGATCATGTGACACTGAGGACTGGAGTAATGATGCTGAAAATTCAGCTTTGCATCACAGAAATAAATGATATTTTAAAGTATATTAAAATAGAAAACCATAATTTTAAATTGTAATAATATTTCACAATATTATTGTTTTTGCTGTATTTATTATGAAATAAATGCAGCCTTAATGAGCATAATAGACTATTAAAAATAGTAATGTTTCCAAACTTTTGACTGGTAGTGTATGTCTCATGCACCTTCTTTTTGAGAGGGCACTAGTGACAATTCTTCATTATCTTCATTAGTCTTAATAGACTAGTGGTGTAATTTTATAGTATGCATTAGAGTCGGGATCTAATACGATTATAATATAAATTGTATAATGAACCATGAAAAACTGCAACTGATCTCGACTGCCAATTATCGCCCTGCAAATAAAAATAACCATTATTATTTCTACTAAAACTTTACTCAAGATTTCACTGTAATAATTACTGAAATGTCTTAAATCTGCCAATTAAATCTACCACTTTTGAATTATGAACCGAAGTGAGAACATGCATTATTAACACATTTACTGTCGCTATCGATTCAGTCCTGCATCAGTTTAGTCTTCTACATCTGTAGATTATAGAAACAAATGAATTTTAACCATCAATATTGGACACAACTGTTTGGAAACAGATTTTGAGATTCCCTAACACAAAAGGCTGATATTTAAATAGATATATAATACAAATCTTATTAAATGCTAAAAATCTTCAGTTGTTTTCTGTTGACAAATGAATGTTTTGTGAAATTTTAGACTAATTCCCCTAACCACCCATAAGCAACCCTGTGGTTCTGCATGAATCATATGACAATCACATGGCAAAATGACATATTTTGTCTTTAAAAAGGTGAAAAAAAGGAAAATCCTGCACACTATTAAATTGCAAAACTGTAAAAAAGTTATTTTATTGGCAACGTTTCGATCGTATGATCTTCATCAGGCATCAACATACTATTCAAACTCCATTGTATTTAAAATGATAACATGACAAAATACAGTGAAGAATCATTAATTTCCAATCGCGATAAATGATAGAATAATCATTAACTCCATCATTAACACCACATAGTTAAATCCACAATCACATATTGTAAATAAAGAAAAAAATAATAATAATATTTCATATCATGTTTTTACGGTTTTGCAAGTTGATAGTGTGTGAGATTTTCCTTGTTTTTTCGTATTTTGACTTCACTAGTCTTTCCTACGCACCTATCTATGAACTACAGGTGTGCGACGCTAATTGATCACGGCTTTAAAAAGGTGAAATTCACCAAAAGGTGATGATTTTGGGGCATTATTAATTTTATACCTTCAATAATTGTCCATTTTGAATTGTCCATTTTGATTTCATGGTGACTTTAAAAATCCATTAACAAAAATCTGCCTTATATCACATCTGCAATATGTTTAACTCAGTAATATCTTTTTTTTTATTAGGTAACTGTGCTATTCTGAAGCCATCAGAAATAAGTCAAGCAACCGAAAAACTTATTGCTGAACTCATTCCTAAGTACCTGTCCCAGGTAATCATTGGGAAAGACCCAAAAGATCTAACTATACACTTAGTTGCATGGTTGCATGCTACTGTGTTCATGATGAGATCTGTAATCCTTCTCTTATAAAGTGTGCTGTGTGTGTTTTGTCTTGTAGGAGTGTTATGCAGTAATTTGTGGTGGAGCAGAAGAGACCAAGACATTGCTGGAGAATAGATTTGATCATATCTTCTACACAGGTTAGAGTTTTCATTGTTATCAATGACAGATTCAAGAACAGTTGTCGTTTTTCCATATTTGCCTCAACATCTCTTGTCTTCTCTCCTCTAGGCTCACAGTCAGTGGCTCGTTGCATCCTGCAGGCCGCAGCGGTGCACCTCACCCCAGTTACTCTGGAGCTGGGTGGCAAGTGCCCTTGTTTGATATATGGCCGGCTTGACATGAAAGCTGCCGCTAAGAGGCTGGTGTGGGCCAAGTATTTCAATGCAGGACAGAGCTGTGTGGCTCCAGACTATGTTTTATGCACAGCTGAGACAAGAGAAATGCTGTTACCTTTTATAAAAGAGGCTCTGGAGAGCTTTTATGGATCTGAGCCCCAGCAAAGCCCAGATATGGGACGTATCGTGACAGACAGGCACTGGAACCGACTGGTTGAGCTGCTAAAAAAGACTGAGGGAAAGGTAGTGATTGGAGGAGAGAGTGTCAGAGAGAACAAGTACATGGGTAAGTAAAGTATATAGACACAAAGTTTGAGGTCAGTAAGATTATTTTTAAGGAACTAAAACTTTTATTCAGCAAGGATGAAATTGATCAAAAGGGACAAAGACATTTATTATGTTACATAAGATTTGAATTAAAAAAAAGCTGTTCTTTAAAAAAAAAAAAAAAAAAAAAAAAAATATATATATATATATATATATATATATATATATATATATATATATATATATATATATATATATATATATATATATATATATATATATATATATATATATACCACAGTTTCCACAAAATATTAAGCAGCACAATGGTTTTTGATGTTAATATAAGAACTCACTTATTCCATTAGAGGAATGAATAAATTACATTTTAATATATATATATATATATATATATATATATATATATATATATATATATATATATATATATATATATGTATTGATTAATCGCATCGACCATAAAAAGTTTTTGCTTGCATAATAAGCATATATTTGCTTGCATAGTATGTGTATATATGCATGTGTGTGTGTACTGTATATACATACACACACACACACACACATATATTTATACTTGCGAATATATATATATATATATATATATATATATATATATATATATATATATATATATATATATATATATATATATATATACACAGTACAGTCCAAATTGGAACCACTAAGACTTTTAATGTTTTTAAAAGAAGTTTCTTCTCCTTTATTTAATTTAAATTTATTTAATTAAAAATCGAGTAAAAACAGTAATATTGTGAAATATTATTACAATTTAAAATAACTGTTTTCTATTTGAATATATTTCACAAAGTAATTTATTCCTGTGATGGCAAAGCTGAATTTTCAGCATCATTACTCCAGTCTTCAGAGTCACATGATCCTTCAGAAATCATTCTAATATGCTGATCTGCTGCTCAAGAAACATTTAATGTGTACAGTTGTACAAAATATTTGTGTACAATATTTTTTTTTCACGATTATTTGATGAATAGAAAGTTCAAAAGAACAGTGTTTATCTGAAATCTAATCTTTAGTAACATTATAAATGTCTTTACTGCCACTTTTGATTGATTTAATTCATCCTTGCTGAATAAAAGTATTCATTTCTTTAATTTCTTTTCAAAAAAATAAAAATAAAAATTCTTACTGACCCCAAACTTTTGAACGGTAGTGTATAATGCTACAGAAGCTTTGTATTTCAGATAAATGCTGTTCTTTTGAACTTTCTATTCATCAAGGAATCCTGAAAAAAAAAAAAAAAAGTACACAACTGTTTTCAACATTGAAAATAACCATAAATGTTTATTGAGCAGCAAATCAGCATATTAGAATGATTTCTGAAGGATCATGTGACTGTATTTTTAATAAAATAAATGTAGCCTTGGTGAGCAGACGAAACTTCTTTTAAAAACATTAAAAATCTTAGTGGTTCCAAACTTTTGGACTGTATATATATATATATATGTATATGTATGTGTGTGTGTGTGTGTGTGTGTGTGTGTGTGTGTATATGATATATATAAATATAATATATACACACATATTATATAAACGAAAACTTTTATGGTAGATGTGTATGTACCAATATGTATTATTATAGTGTATACATATACACTATATATATTGAAATAAGACTTTTTTTAATTGTAAAATCTCAATATTATTCTCAAGATGACTGTTCTTGATTACTGTATTTTTTATCAAATAAATTCAGCCTGGGTGAGACTTCTTTATAAAACTCCCCATACTTTTGAACAGTGCACAAGTTCAGTGCATTTACTATACTACTCTTACTATTGCTGCAGAATGTAGTGTGATTTTTCTCAGAAAAATTTTTTTTTAGTTTCCTAAAATGTGCAGTATACATTTACACAAAAAAGCAGCTAAGCTAGTATTAGATTCTGAATCCTCTCTCTTCTGCTTTTCCGTGGACTATCTCAGCCCCCACTGTCATCGTGGATGTAAAGGAGTCAGATGCTTTAATGCAGGAGGAGATTTTTGGCCCCATTCTCCCCATTCTGACCATCAAGTCTCTCGATGAAGGAATCAATTTCATCAACGAGAGGGAAAAGCCCCTGGCACTTTACGCCTTCTCTGACGAGTCTCAAGTAAGGAAAGAAAGAACAAAAGTCCTTAACTACACAGTAAAGTGAGCAATGAACTAATGCATATCTCTGTTTGTTAAGGTTGTTACTACAGTTCTGGAGAGGACCAGCAGCGGAGGCTTCTGTTCCAATGATGGAATAGCTCACATGACCCTTCCTGGTTTACCCTTTGGTGGAGTGGGTAAGTCTGAATGCATTTCTTAATGTAACAGCTGCAGTGCATTTCTTCAGGTGAGTGAAGACGAAATCTGACTTTTTGTGTTTTGGTGCCAGGTGCAAGTGGGATGGGCAACTACCACGGTCGCTGGACCTTTGAGACATTCAGTCACAAGCGTGGCTGCATGCTGAGGGGCTGGGGGCTGGAGCGTGTCAATGTGCTGCGCTACCCTCCCTATACTGAAAGCAATCTCAGCTGGCTGCGCTGGGCCACCACTGCCAAGAAGAAGGGGTGGTGGGCTGGATGCTCTGTTATGTGAGGGCAGTTATGTGTCTGATGCTGACAGATTGCAACCTGGGAATCGAAAACATATGCCTTCGCTTTCACCAAAGTTTGGTTACTGTGAGTTTGGTCATCAACACAAACCTAATCTTTGGTTTTCAATTGTGATATCATTCAAAACACCACCAGAGGTCAGCATTGAGATAAGTTGCTTCTGCGGGATGCTTCTGTGGTGAGAGAAAGAGGCCATTTACTTGATGATGATTCGTTTATTTTAACTGCCATTGTTCTAATACACTACTCAATTTTATGTGTTTATTCACATCTGTGCACTAAAAAAATCC
The DNA here is from genome assembly GCF_024489055.1 of Chanodichthys erythropterus. NCBI lineage: Eukaryota > Metazoa > Chordata > Actinopteri > Cypriniformes > Xenocyprididae > Chanodichthys > Chanodichthys erythropterus. The sequence goes on from NC_090223.1 coordinate 38,676,143, forward strand.
AGTCTATGGACATTTAATGAAACAAATCATCCAACTTTTGTAATTAAATACTACAGTAAAAGGGGGGCATGGATAGCATTATGTTTGGATACTTCATTTAGTATCTTATACTGCTACATATTTTCTGCTCTATAGCTCATTATACTTTCTATTGGTGAACATATCAAGGAGCATTTCTAGTTTATTAGTTGTATACTTCATGCATCATTTTCATCTGTAAAGTTGAGTACAAAAATAAAGTCTGACAAACTTGTTTACCCTCAGGAAACATGATGGTGAATTATTTATACTTGTGTAATTGCATTTGTTCATGTTTCTTGGTTTTGTTTTGTTTTTTGGAATTCTGATTATGTTGCAACCATGAATTCATTAGAAAATTTGGTGACACTTTACAATAAGGTCTCATTTCTTAACATTATTTAATGGATTAACTAACATGAACTAACTGAGCAATACATTTGTTACATTATTTATTTATCTTTGTTAGTTAAAGGCATAGTTCACCCAAAAATGAAAATTCTGTCAAGTTGTTCCAAACCTGTGTAAATGTCTTTGTTCTGCAATTTGAGTGTGAGTAAATGATGACTGAATTTTAATTTTTGGGTGAACTATCCGTTTAATATTGTAAAGTGTTACCAAAACTCTCATCACACATCATGTTACATAAATTCTTTTGACAATTTGTCAGTACCTTTGAAATGTTTGGGTTTTGAAATAAGTCTCTTATTCTTACCAAGACTGAATTAATTTAATCAAAAATACAGTAAAAATGTGAAATATAACAACATAAAATAACTGTTTACTATTTTCATATAGAACATTTCATGTGATGGCAAATCTGAATTTTCAGCATTATTACTCCAATCTTCAGTGTCACATGATCCTTCAGAAATCATTCTGTGATGATTTGCTGCTCAAGAAACATTTATTATTATTATCAATATCATATCAACCCCAAGTTTTAAATGTTAGTGTCCCTCTGATAAACTATTCTGACTTCATGAGCTTTAAACCTGCCGTTTGTAACCTTCCACTGTTTCTTATTTTTATCAGTGTTAATATGTATTACTTTTGTGGAAATTGCTAAAAAAAAAAAAAAAAAATTCTTTGATAAATGGTATGTTCCAAAGAACAGCATTTTTTTTTTAAATTTTAAATACTTTGAAACGACGTAAAAGTCATTACTGTCACTTAATTTCTTCAAAAAAATACCGACCCCAAGTTTTGAATGTTAGTGTCCCTCTGGTAAACTATTCTGATTTCATGAGCTTTAAACATGCCGTTTGTAACCTTCAAGAATTTGAACTGTCTTTTAGTTTAGTAATATCACAAAGTTAAAAAGACAACCATCCTAATTTACCTAAAGATTTATTTGAATCATTATCTATAAACACTCTTGCTTCAAATCAGGGATTATATTAAACTGAGGGGCACATTTACAATTCATAATATATTGTGTGACATGGTAACACATTTCACCCAAATATTATACAGACATCAAAACCTGCACTGTAATCTTGTGTTCCCTCTAGCTTGTTTACAATTAACCTAGTTTTTGCTAAGACATCTATATTTGCCGCATACAAATATGAGGGCAGACTGAGTGTCATTTCACTGGCAATTGTAATGTCCAGATTCCAGTACTGCGTCTCAGGACTAGACTTAGTGAGTCTTAATAAAATGAATGATACAAAAGGAAGGTCACAGGTTCAGATATGGTGTATGAGCTTGGCGACTGTCTGCCAAAAGAGACACTGAACCAGTAGTTTACTCGCTCCAGCAGGGAGTTTTTTGTCAGGGTTCAGGTTTGTACGAGGAGGGAGGGTTGCTGCCGGACTGGCCCGGCTCAGAAGCTTGAGGCTGAGGGGAGGTGGAGGCGCTTGCAGGGCTAGTGGGTTCTTTTTGAACAAGTTCTGGCTCGTCTTGCCCAGCTTGTGGTGGATGAACCAGGACCTTGTCGATAATCCCGAAGTCCTGTGCTTCCATCGGGCTCATGTACCGGTCTCTCTCCATCACGCTCTCTAAGTGAGGACAACAAAACTTGATGATGTCAGGAAGTGACACAATGTACGTTTAATTAGCCAATATAAAACAAGGTTGTTATTATTATAATATTAATGAAAAGTATGTAATTACCTATAAGCTCCAATTTCTGCCCTGTGTGTTTGGAATAAATGTGGTTGATCTGTCTTTTTAGTTTGAGAATCTCCTCAGCCTGGATGGCAATATCTGTTGCTTGCCCCTGAAATTATAAATATCTGTGTTAGTTTTCGTTACATTGTTACAAAAGCAGTCCCCTCTTTTTTATTTGTTTATCCCCCATTCTTACCCTTGCCCCTCCGGAGGGCTGGTGCACCATGATTCGGGCATTGGGCAGGGAATGCCTCATGCCTGCGGTTCCTGCGGCCAGAAGCAGACTGCCCATACTGGCAGCCTGGCCCACACACCAGGTAGAGATGGGATTTAAGATGTACTGCATAGTGTCATAGATCGCAAGTCCAGCCGTAACCACTCCACCTGCAAGACGGAGACAAAAAAAATTGCCAGAAATGCACACTGCTGGCTTCAAACACTGAAAAAAAATTATGATTCACTTTTGTTATACTACTTATTTTGTCTATTTCAGTCTATTTTTAAGGTCAGTGTCAAATCAACCAAGTTTCAGAAACTTCCTCTGCTCAATTTTTTGATTTTGTTAACATTTTTCTTTAGAAAGACAAACATAAAATAGTGATGAAAGCCAAAATATTAAATGACACAGATGTATATTTACTGAGTAATCCACTATTTTGTAGAGGGGGGTCAAAATGACAGATCAGATTTGGAGCCAAATTAAAAGGGTGTAAAAATGACTTTTGAGCTCCTTTGAGATCCCCATATCTATGGGACTGAACTATAGAGCATTGAAAATGAAGATTTCAAAAGTAAAGTTTATTGGGAATGAGAATCTAGATACATTTTACAGTTACAGACATGCAAACTTGGAAAAGGAATATTTATGGCACTCAGACAGGTATGTCCTATGCAACATACCTGTTGAGAAAAAAACATGAGATACATTTCTATTAACATTATTTGTTCTTCAGATAATTTTCTTTTTTAATTTTTGTTCTTCAGAAAGAAAAAAAGTATCAGCTGTATGCAAAGTGACCCACATTTGGTTTTTGACCACTGAAAATGTGTACAATTGACCAATTTACTCATGGAGCCGCATTAAAGGAACACTGAACTTTTTTTGAAAATAGGCTCATTTTCCAACTCCCCTAGAGTTGAACAGTTGAGTTTTACCGTTTTCGAATCCATTCAGCCGATCTCCGGTTCTGGCGGTACCACTTTTAGCATAGCTTAGCATAGTTCATTGAATCTAATTAGACCGTTAGCATCTCGCTCAAAAATGACCAAAGAGTTTTGATATTTTTCCTATTTAAAACTTGACTCTTCTGTAGTTAAATCGTGTACTAAGACCGACGGAAAATAAAAAGTTGTGATTTTCTAGGCTGATATGGCTAAGAACTATACTCTCATTCAGGCGTAATAATCAAGGAACTTTGCTGCCGTACCATGGGTGCAGCGGCGCAATGATATTACGCAGCGTCTGTGACCCCCTGCTTGCACAGGAAGCATGCCTTGCAACCATGGAGACATTTGTGTAATATCATTGCGCCGCTGCACCCATGGAACGGCAGCAAAGTTCCTTGATTATTACGCCTGAATGAGAGTATAGTTCCTAGCCATATCAGCCTAGAAAATCACAACTTTTCATTTTCTGTCGGTCTTAGTACATGATGTAACTACAGAAGAGTCAAGTTTTAAATAGGAAAAATATCAAAACGCTTTGGTCATTTTTAAGCGCGATGCTAACGGTCTAATCAGATTCAATGAACTATGCTAAGCTATGCTAAAAGTGGTACCGCCAGAACCGGAGATCGGCTGAATGGATTCGAAAACGGTAAAACTCAACTGTTTAACTCTAGGGGAGTTGGAAAATAAGCCTATTTTCAAAAAAAGTGGAGGGTTCCTTTAAGATCTCCATATCTCTGGGATTAAACCATCGAGGGCCTTTAACATGCAGATACCAAAAGGAAAGTTTGTTAAGAACCAGAATATAAAAGGATATTAATTTATATTTAATACTTCTTGTGTCACAGGCATGCAAACTTGAGGCAAAAAACACAAGAAGTGCTTTTTGCCATTTTTGAATTGTCACTGTTGGCATATAATGAAATAAAGATTGCTAAAGTCAACAAATTTTACTAATAGACCTTCCAAGCTCTGTGTAAAAATAAAATAATGATGCTGCCATCTTTCTAAAGTCATTTTTACACCCCTTTATTTTGGCTCCAAATCTTAGGTCAAAATTGTCATATTGACCCCCCTCTAAAAAATAGTGGATTACTCAGTAAATATACATCTGTGACATTCAATATTTTGGCGTTTATCACCATTTTATGTTTGTCTTTCTTCAGAAAAATATTAACAAAATCAAAAATTTGAGTCGAGGAAGTTTCTGAAATTTGGTTGATATGACACTGAGCACGAAAATAGACTGAAATAGACAGAATAAGAAGTATAACAAAAGTGAATATAAACAAAAATTTGAGCCGGGGACCTCTGGTTGAGTTGACACGGACTGACCTTAAAGTGAATGAATGAAAATTGATTTTCCATGATGCAGGGCAAGTGTTGTTTTCATACAGCAAATAGTAGTGCATAAATAAAAATGTAATTTTTCACCATCAGAAAAGATTTCTGGGAGAAATGAGCTGCAGTACTGGACATTGCCAACATTTGATCCACAATCTGTCATCTAATTTAAAGTGCTGTATTGTTGTGACAGTGAATTCCCATACAGGAATCAAGCAATCTCATCAGAAAATTGTAAACAGGACAGATTTAGACCATGGGACGCTGGCTGAGAATCCAGAGCTGCTACAATCTTTTTTTCTGTCAGTGCACTTATGTGACTCTCACCAGGACTGTTGATGTACATGTGAATGGGCTTGTTGTTGCTCTCTGACTGGAGAAAGAGCAGCTGAGCGATAACCAGAGAAGCTACAGTGTCATCGATCTAGATAAAGAGAAGGACAGAAAAACAGGTAGGAAACAACTGGAAGAGGCTTTTTGGAAATTATTTTAGATCCTTGTGTGTTTTTCCTTGCATTTGAACTTACTGGACCCATAACACATATGATTCTCTCTCGAAGCAGCCTTGAGTAGATGTCATAGGCACGCTCTCCTCGTCCCTGAAACAAACGAAAGACTTCAAGTAGGGGTCAAGTTCCTGCAACTTGAGTAAAGTTGGTTTTATATTCGCACATTCAGACATCCGTATTCAATAGCCTTGTTAATCACACTACATTGGACATTCACTGGACATTCACAAGTAAATACGCCATTAAAACAATACTTGCCTATTTTAATCGACTGTGAAAAATGTTGTCGTTTGTTGTCAATATCATGTCGCTGATTAAAATTCGCAAACATTCATTTATTGCACATTTATTGGAAAGTCTGAATGTATCAAAGTCCGAATGTGCGAATATAAAACCAACTTTACCAAAGTGTTCCAGCAACACTGAAAGCTGCATCTTTCTTGAAGTAAACCATTCAATATACAGAGATGGGCTCTAAAAGTAACTTCTGGATACTATACGATCAGCGTAAGACAAGTGATTAAGAAAAATGTGCCGTTACCGTCTGCTCAACAACTATAGGTATGAGTGGACTCCTCCATGGCGCACTCTGATGAATGGACCGACTGACTTTGAGTGCAGAAACACCACACTGCAAGACCCTCTAGAAAGACAACAGTTATCGTGGTGATGATGATCAGTAGATCAAGGTCGTTGGACATTTCAGTGACGAGCTTGACATCACTGTGACACTCAACAGAGCTCAAATCAGCATAATGACATGTTTTACGAGTCAGTTAAAAAATAAAAGCTAATTCTCTAATAACATTTAAGTCATAAACTGAAAAATACACATACAACAATCCTGTTAGCAAAAGAATAGTTGTACAATAGCGTGTTTATCATATTTGCCATTGCTAGCTGCTATTACGTTACTACCGTAAGAGTTTTTTCACACACAGAGACACGTTTATTTTAAATGCATGAAAATCTAATATACAGAAGGCAGTTTAATACTCACACGTAACAACATGTTTCTGTTGAGCAACCCTCACGCGACCCCTATTGACCCGGATGTGATATTCGGCAGCTTGATAGTGAAGCCAGAGGAGGAGATGGTGAAGTCGAGGAAGTGTAACTATAACGTTTGCGGATGCAATGAAAATCTTTTTGTAATTGTGTAACGTTATATACCAAGATTTTTTAGGTGGATATGGAAAATATTACTTGAAGGAAAAATTTTTTTTATTTACAATTTAAATACTAATGATATAGCCTATACATTATTCCAATAATAATAATAAAATAAAAATAATAATAGTAATTTTATTTTTCATGTAGACCTACAACTTTTTATTATTTTGGGGGAAGTTCTTCATACACAAGAAGAAATGGTCAGGGTCCAAGCCAAATTTCATTCACTTTCTCAAGGACTACAGCACTTGACGAACATTGTCAAAAAAATGTATCACACCTGTTGCAAAAATTGGATATAAAACATTTATTATATGACAAACTTTTTCCACACAAACACAATATATAGCATATAATCTGCAGAATAATTTAAAATTCGTTTCATCTGCTCACCAAGGCTACATTTATTTAATTAAAAATCGAGTAAAAACAGTAATATTGTGAAATATTATTACAATTTAAAATAACTTTTTTCTATTTGAATATTTCTAAAAAGTAATTTATTCCTGTGATGCAAAGCTGAATTTTCAGCATCATTACTCCAGTCTTCAGAGTCACATGATCCTTCAGAAATCATTCTAATATGCTGATCTGCTGCTCAAGAAACATTTAATGTGTACAATTGTACAAAATATTTGTGTACAATATTTTTTTTCAGGATTATTTGATGAATAGAAAGTTCAAAAGAACAGTGTTTATCTGAAATTTAATCTTTTGTAACATTATAAATGTCTTTACTGCCACTTTTGATTGATTTAATGCATCCTTGCTGAATAAAAGTATTAATTTCTTTAATTTCTTTTGAAAAAAAAATAAAAATAAAAATTCTTACTGACCCCAAACTTTTGAACGGTAGTGTATAATGCTACAGAAGCTTTGTATTTCAGATAAATGCTGTTCTTTTGAACTTTCTATTCATCAAGGAATCCTGAAAAAAAAGTACACAACTGTTTTCAACATTGAAAATAATCATAAATGTTTATTGAGCAGCAGATCAGCATATTAGAATGATTTCTGAAGGATCATGTGACACTGAAGACTGGAGTAATGATGCTGAAAATTCAGCTTTGCATCACAGGAATAAATTTCTTTGTCAAATATATTTAAATAGTACACAGTTATTTTAAATTGTAATACTATTTCACAATATTATTGTTTTTACTGTATTTTTAATTAAATAAATGTATCCTTGGTGAGCAGACGAAACTTCTTTTAAAAACATTAAAAATCTTGGTTCCAAACTTTTTGGACTGTATATATATATATATATATATATATATATATATATATATATATATATATATATATATATATATATATATATATATATATATATATATATATTTATTTATACCATGTCATAGGCTATGTTATGTTTTAATCTTGTTATTTTTTCTCTGCTTAATGAGTAAAATACATCTTCTCCGTTGCTTCCATTCAAACAGAAGAGGAAAGGTCCCGACGCGGTTTGGCTGACTTTGAAGGCTCCTCTTGTGGAGGGTCTCTGGTGAAGCGGATCCACTGTCACATGATGAAACTAGACGCGAACACTAGATGGCGCAATTCACTTTATTCATAATCTTACCTTTTTTTTGTAAAGCAACTTTAACTAGAAACAAGAAGTGTATAAAAACAACTCTCATATTGAAAATGTAATTTGTTGAATTTAATGTTTTAGGCTACCATGTATGATGTAATATCTGTTAGGCTATATGTATCCCCCAATTTCAATTTTTGTTAGTGTTCTGAATGAAGTGTAATTGTATGTTTTTCTGAAAGTTTAATAAAAACGTAAAGCAACTTTAAAATTATAAAATGGATTGTCTTATTAGCATGAATATAATTTATTAGTAGCTATTAATAATGCACTTACCCACCCAACTCACATTTTCATTCATTTTTCTTAAGTCTAAAAAATGCTGGGTTAAAAACAACCTAAGTTGGGTTAAATATGGACAAACCCAGCAGGTTGGGTTAAAGGGCACCTATTATGCCCTCTTTCACAAGATGTAATATAAGTCTCTGGTCTGGTCAAGTTTCAGCTTAGAATACCCCACAAATTTGCCCCTATTTGGGGGTGAGCAAAAACATGCCTTTTACTATTTTAATATAGGCCTATTGCTGGCTAAAAAAATCCAAAATTGGTTGAAAAAAATGGCTGAAAACAACCCAATCCCTGGGTTTGTCCATATTTAACCCCAGCAGCAGTTTTTAGTTTTTGATGTTGTTTGCTTTTTTGAAAACCAAAATAAACCTTTAGAATCTACTGTTAACTTTCTTATCCGTGTGGAAAAATTTCACAAAGATTTCTTAACAAAATCCCTACTTTTCTAGATGTCTAGATTAACATTTAATCAAACCACTAAGAATAATTAATAACAAAAAAAAAAAAAAAAAAAAAAAATGCATTTCTCTTTTGAAGAGATATGATGAGATCTTTCATGTAGGCTACCTTCATTAATACTTGTTTTGGTGTTGTTTTTATTATTATTATTATTTTTTATCCTTTTACTTTCTTTGTTCTGGTCCTGCTTTTCTTTATGTTCTTAAAAAAAGCTATTTAAATGTATATTTCTCTTTAAACGGTCATTGTCAATTTATTAATTTTTTTCTCTTCCATAGCCTATGTTGGACGTATTGTATTATTGATACATTCAGTGTAATGTAATGCAAAATTGTATTTCATTAAAGTCATCTCTGAATTGTTTGCAATTTAAAAAAAAAAAAAAAAAACATTTAAATGAATAAAAATGTAGAAAAAGTGGGTTGTGGGTATAAAACAGAAAATAAGATGAGCTTATAATAAAAACAATACAAGTCAAAGGGGTTTTTAAAGGTTATTTATTCAATGTAACCTATGTCTGTATTGTCCTCACGCGCCGTCGCTGCACGAAACCACGCGTCGGTTTCGCAGATAGGGGCGCAATTGAGCCGCTTATTGCCAAAGTCAGCCTCGTCTTGACATTTGTTTCAAACTTTCGCCGATCTGTCAGCAGACATGTCGAATAACAGCACAGGCGGTATGATGAGCCTGCAGAAAAGCGTCAAGCAGCTGCGATTCGAAGCAGGGATCCGCAGAATTAAGGTGAGTGAGAATAAACGCATAAAAATCCCAAAACTTTGGAAATCTTTGCTAACAGGGTGTGACTTGACAGACTTGTCGATCCTGTCCGAACATCCTGCTTCTTCGTGTAATTATGGTTCTGTTTTTAAACTTTCCTTGATTCACGTGAGAGCTTTTACAACATATCTAATACAAAAGAAGTAACGTTATAATACATAATGTTTGGCTGTTTGCAAGCTTCCATCGTAATGGCTGGTTGTGCAATTACCTTCGTTTTCACCACTTGCTTTAATCGGATGTTATCAAACGTTGTCACACAACAGTAATATTTCAGTACGTTTGTAAAGTGTATGATAATCACAGAGTTCAACTTAAAAGCCTCCAAACATATTTCTCTCGCACAGTCGTGTTTGATTGTAAAGCCTCTCCACTTCAGGCAGTAGCGCGCGACTCTGCTGTATGCTGTGGTGTCGCGCGCAGCGCACAGTGGAGCTCTTTGTTAATTGTGAGTGTGTGACACAGTCGCATTTGTTGGCCTGAATAATCCAAATCTATATTAGTTACCACTCGCCCAAAACACTATTTTAAAACAACACAAAGCTTTGTGTGTTATTACTAATCTTATAATGAATCAAATAAACTTCTAACCGCGTGATTTCTAGGAAAATGTGAAGCCTTTATTGCTCCACAACCCCCTTTTATCTGTATATATATGCATACATGTCTACCTATCTGTCTGTTTATACTTTATTTCACCTCTCCTCCTTCTTAGGTTTCTCAAGCTGCAGCAGATCTGAAGACATTCTGCTTGCAAAATGCCCACAAGGACCCTCTCCTCATGGGGGTGCCATCCAGCGACAACCCCTTCCGACCCCCCAAATCATGTGCACTCTTCTGAGGTACCAACAGTCAGCTCAGTGTTACTTTTTTGTCTGTACACTTCCTGTTTAACAGGAATGTGAGCGGGAATATCAACCTCTGTCTCTCTCTTCCCCCTAAAGGTGTCGTGGAGAATTTTGGAGAAACTGAACATTCCTCTTCCGCACAAACGTTTCTCACTACACTGCTCTTAGTTCCCCTTTACCCTGCAGCAGAGCTGGATCAACACTATTACACTAAATTGTTTAATTTGTAAGCTGCATTGTGACTTGAAGTCGTTCAATAATGTGATTTTTTTTTTTAAGAAAACCTCTGAAAAGTGATTTAAAAGTGTTTAATTTGTATACTGTTAATTAAGGACGTATTCGTGCAAAACTTACTTACACTAGTAGATGGTTTCAGGAGGAAACTAAAGTGCTCAGTTGGTCAAACAGTCCATTGGAGAAGTGATATGCAAAAATATTCACTACATTACTTACTGTGTAGCCAAGTCAATTTGAATACCAGTCATATACAGACAAAAAAAAAATTATTTCTTCTTGTAATGTGTTCGGTTTTTTGATGAAACACTGAATCTCTCTATTTGTTTATTGATACGATTAGGCTTATACATGGGCAGTTGTTGCCAAGAAACTCATATATTTAAGATATATTGTATTAACCATTGAAGGAGAGAGATGTCTTGAATCTCAGGTTCTTTTTTTAAAAAAAAAGATCAATGCTGTGTTCCTGATATATATATTCACTTTTCTTATTTTCTGAATGAGGTACTGCTTTTTGTTCAAATGTATTTTCTCTAATCTGCTGGGTAATGGTTTCTGTATCATTTTGAAGTTTCATAAATGTTAAACAGTGTTTACACAAGTGCAGATCTTCATTTCTTTCTCTTTTTTTTACTGATATTTGCTCATGAAAGGGTGCTGTCTGTTCTCTGCACCTATGAATTGAACACCAGTGACTATGAACATGTTTTTGCATATACCCTCTGCCCTCGCATGAATATTTATCTCATTTTAAATCTGTACTGTGCCTTTATCAGTCAACCACTGGACATTCATGCAAATGTCATTTGTTTGTGGGGGTTTTACTGCTGCCCTGCATTGTTAACTTTTTCAGTCTGTTTACCTCATGTATGTCTTGCCTTTTACGTTTAAGTGTACCTAAAGGAGCAACGTCTGATTTTGTGCAGTAAGACTATATATTAAACTATACCTTTCTTTACTAAACTTAAAGGATTAGTTCACTTTCAAATTAAATTTTACTAATAATTTACTCACCCCCATGTCATCCAAGATGTTCATGTCTTTCTTTCTTCAGTTGAAAAGAAATTAAGGTTTTTGATGAAAACATTCCAGGATTTTTCTCCATATAGTGAACTTCAAACGGTTGAAGGTCAAAATTATAGTTTCAGTGCAGCTTCAGAGCATTCCCAGATGAGAAATGAGGGTCTTATCTTGAGAAACCATCAGTCATTTTCTAAAAAAATAATTTTTAAACGTTTTAACCATAAATGTTCCTCTTGAACTAGCTCTCTTCTTCTTCTCTATAAGAATTTCAGCAGTGTAGGCACTGATAAGGGTATTACTGCCCTCCACAGGTCAAAGTTTGAACTAAATTGTCATATACAATATGCTAGTGCAAGTATATAACAATTAGTTCAAACGTTGACCTGTGGAGGTCAGTAATACACTTAGCAGTGTATTAGCAGTATATATTTTTTAATTTTTTTTAGAAAATGAGCGATTGTTTCGCTAGATAAGACCCTTATTCCTCGTCTGGTATTGTTTAAAGCCCTTTGAAGCTGCATTGAAACTGTAATTTTGACCTTCAACCATTTGGGCTCCATTGAAGTCCAATATAAGGAGAAAAATCCTGGAATGTTTTCATCAAAAATTTTAATTTCTTTTCGACTGAAGAAAGAAAGACATGGACATCTTGGATGACATGGGGGTGAGTAAATTATCATGAAAATTTAATTTGAAAGTGAACTAATCCTTTAATCAAGATGTCACTAAAAACATAAATAAAAAGGAGAGTCTAAAAAGCTTCTTACAGAGTACAACAGTTATATTCAGGTGAAAGTCACTACAACAGGGTTATTATTGTTAACTAGCATGTAATGTAAAATACTGTGATTAATCAACTGGGGAATTATGCTGATATCTATTAGTTATTTTTTCACTTGTGATGGCCTGCTTTAAACGAGACACCATGTTTTCACAAACAGTACAATAAAACAGAGGTTTCCAAGCCACACGTTTCATGTATTTAATTGTTATTATTATTCTTAAATCTACTCAATATACTCCTTTTTTTCTTAGTAACCCATATCATGTCTTGAAATTGAACTACAGCTGGGGAGGAAAAAAAAAAAAGAAGTGGCCATGTGGAGGCAGTAGTAAGTCAGGCCTATCTTGACCATTGACTCCGGGGGAGATCTGAGCCGCTGCGAGCTGCCTGCATGACTCTCCCCAGATCGAAGATGGCGGTGTCCGTGTTCTCAGGCGTGCGCCTCCTCTCCATCGGAGACGCCAATGGAGACATACAGCGACATTCAGAGCAGCAGCCTCTGCGACTAGAGATCAAAACCAACCAGGACGCGGCTCTCATAAGCCTCTCGAACAGTGAGTAGATGCTGGCTTTAAACACTTTGCATCCGGCCTCAGCTGAGCTGTGTATCCTAGCTTAGCCTAATGAGAGTGATATGCGTGCGGCATGTGCGTGTGTTGCAACCCCTGATCACAGGGACCGGCGGCGTTTGAGTTGTGATCTCAGACCCGGCTCTCGTGCCCGTGCATGCTTTCTAAAAGATGTAAAGTTGTTGGAGCCAGGGGTTCGGTTGTAACATGCTTGCCACAAACCACGTTGATCGTAGCATGTTAGCATCCGTAAACACTTCGTATTGTGTTAAGCTGCTTATGGTTAGCTGCTACCCAGCTAATACGCACGAGCCGCGGCAATTCAACACTGAATGTGTTTCTACAGTCTAAAACATACATGCATGAGTGCTTTTGTTCCAGATGCATGTCCTGTGTATCCAGAATTTTTTTTTTTTTTAAAGCTGGCAGTCAGGAAGGATTTGGATAATGTGGATTGGCGCCTATAAAGTTAGCCGCAGTGAAACCATCGGTCATACTATTACGCTTCAGAAAGTGTATTAGAAACGTCTTTAGTTTTGTTTTGCATTGGTTTATTTGTGTAAACGTTTGATGTGTTTGTTGAAATGGATTTAACCTGGATGGATGGTGGGCTGAATGGATGCTGTGAGTTAACTTGATTGATTGCGCACATCCCCGGCGCGCAGTTCTGCGCCACCTCTCTACTTTTACTATACTGTACTGTACCTTCACGCAGCCCGGTTTCTCTTTCTCAAAGTACAGAAAACATGGCGAAAGTAATGTGAAATTTCGCGGAGGTTTCTTACGGCACCGTTTGGACATTCATCTTTGTTCTGCGGGGAACAATAGCGGGTCCCCCGCCTCCTTTTCTCCAGTGTCCCGCCTGTTCATTCAGCGCTCAGGGCTTTTGTTTGGAGCCTCATGCTGCCGATGTCCCGTGGATGAGATGAATGTCTTACTGAAACAGATGCGTGACCCACATCCCATAGATTTATTTTCTAGAAGTTTTAATTCCTCGAGCTCAAATGCCGCAGCACCCTCAGCATTTTTCGTCGAAAGGCCAAGTTTATTCATAAAAATTAATGTTGGTGTGTGACATTTTGCGCGTTTTTATGCAGTTACGTGAGAGAGTACGCTCATTGTTGCGTAAACATTATAAAGAGAAGTTTTTTTGCATTTCACAAATAGATTAAAATTTTCTTGAAATATTAAAATGACTTACACTTGTGTGAGATGAGTAGTTATCCATGGAGCGGGTCGCCCCCTTTAGCTGCACGTCACATGGCCGAGCTTGTTGTGCAGTTGACTTTGTTGCTAATTTAAAAAAAAAGACTTTGTTGCTAATAATGATAATAATAAAGTCTTTATATTGTACTTTTAGCCAGTGCCCAATGTGCTTTACAAAGCATAAGATTGTGTGAAAACCGGAAAATAATTATACTGTACGTTAGCCAATGAAAACATACTAAGTGCAACTTTAAGGAAGTAATTCAGCTCTTCCACACTCTTGTGACTTGTTAATTCATGTTTTTTATATATATATATATATATATATATATTATATAGAACTTTGTTTCTTTCGCTTTCAAGTCATTTTCATTTATACAGCGCTTTTCACAATACATATTGTCTCAAAGCAGCTTCACAGTGACAATAGGAAAATTATTATCCAGCTAAAGTTGGTTTTTGATTTAATCTCTTCCGTTGTAAAAATTAATTATTACTTAGGGGGCCGCTTAAGTGTTTGGTTTGCTTGTTTACGTCTCTTTAGCTTGTTGTAAACAGTTATTTAGGCCCGGTTTCACAGACAGGGCTTAGCCTAAGCCAGGATTAGGCCTTAGTTCAATTAAAGCCTTTAAATAGATTTTTATAAACGTTCACTATGAAAAAAAACATTACTGGTGTGCGTCTTGAGACAAAACAATAGCACTGATATATTTTAAGACATGTCAGTGCAAGTTACTTTCAGTTAAAACAGCGCAAACCTGCATTTTAGTGTAGGACTAGCTTAAGCCTTGTCTGTGAAACCAGGAGTTAGTCTTTTAGGATGTTTTTGTTGTTTGTTTTTTAGTTTTTTGAGTCCAAAGAGCAAAGCCTTCAGCTATGAACAGTAGATGCCAAGAATCACTCCTGTTCTAAAGCTCAGATTTTCTTGGCTTCAGTGCCCTGCCCCTGTTTCAGAGATATTTTCTTGAGCTGCTGTAGAGACTGTACTTGTTTTCAACTCATTTATATAAATGAATACCAGCCTAATCTATGGAAAGCCTGACCTAATCCTAAAATAAATGACAAAATCCCTCATCCTGGCAATGCCTCTTAATGTTGCTGTGATTAGAAGGCCAGGTTAATGTCTTTCAACAGGACTAATTTAGTTTGCTTGGCTTAATTTTTGTTTGGGTAGTTGTGGTAACCTTTAAGGAGCTAGTGTAGTTCATTTTAAGGTTTAGTCCACTTTCATATAAAATTGTCCTGATAATTTACTCACCCCCATGTCATCCAAGATGTTCATGTCCTCCTTTCTTCAGTCGAAAAGAAATGTTTTTTTGATGAAAACATTCCAGGATTTTTCTCCTTATAGTGGACTTCAATGGAGCCCAAACGGTTGAAGGTCAAAATTACAGTTTCAGTGCAGCTTTAAAGGATACCAGACGAGGAATAAGGGTCTTATCTAGTGAAACAATCGGTCATTTTCTACAAAAACACAACTGTATATGCTTTATATAAACAAATGATCACCTTCCAAGTGCTTCCGCCAAAACCGCACTTTCGTATTCTTCAAAACGCTTACACTGTATGTCCTACGCCTTCCCTATTCAACTTGCGGAATGAACGGAACTGGCGCTGCGTTCGTTCCATAAGTAGAATAGGGAACCGATCGTTTCTCTAGATAAGACTCTTATTCCTCATCTGGTGTCGTTTAAACCCCTTTGAAGCTGCACTGAAACTATAATTTTGGATGACATGGGGGTGAGTAAATTATCAGAAATTTTATTTGAAAGTGAACTAATCTTTTAAAGCTGAAATGTATGTTGTTGAAATTGTTTTTGTTGTTTTTTATCATTGTTAAAATAAGCTTTCTCCTGTAGGATATGAAAATTGTCATTTACTCTCTTTCATGTTGTTCCAAACCTGATAAACCTGTATGACTTTTTTTTTTTTTTCCGTGTAACACAAGTTAATGAAAAAAGTGGTTCTATTTTTTATTTTTTTATTTTTTGATATAATGTAAGTCAAAGGGTGGTTTTTTTTTTTGGTTTTTTTTTTGACCCAGTTGGCTTCCAATGTATGGACAAAAACATTCTTCTAAATATCATTTTCAAATAATTCTGTTTTACTTAAATGAAATGATCTGTTTTACGGCAGGACTGTCTGTTTTTTTGTTTGTTTTATGTTAACATTATATATGACCAACATGAATATTAATATCCATGCTATTGCTTTTCTCCACAGATGAGGAGACATGCGTCTTTAAGTGTTCAGTATCACGGGAGACAGAATGCAGTCGTGTTGGGAAGCAGTCCTTCATCATTACTCTGGGCTGTAACAGCGTCCTCCTGCAGTTTGCATCTCCAGCAGGTAAAGTTCACCTCTTTTTACAAGTGCATCAGTTCACTGAGACATTCAGACAAGCACAGCTGCAGTCACTCATACTGTACAAACTCATCTCTGGTGCTATGAAGCATGTAATCTCTTAATGTATCCGCTGTTGTTGTTTTTGCCAGATTTCTCGTCATTCTATAACCTCCTGAAGAATTGCCGTGGACACAGGGGCGAACGTTCGGTCTTCAGTGAGAGGACGGAGGAGTCCTCAGCTGTACAGTATTTCCAGGTTTGTTTGGCCTCGAATTGACTTGCATATGCAAAGCGGTCAATTGATGAACCTGTTCTTCCTCATCTTAAAACCTTAAGAGATCCTTTTAAATTAGTTATAACGGGAATCAAGACTACCGTTTAATTGTAATAGTAATTTTATTTGAAATGGTCTAGCATAAGCATAAGTGACATGTTATGAATGTCTTCTTGTTTTTTCTTTTTTTCCTTTCAGTTTTATGGCTACCTCTCTCAGCAACAAAACATGATGCAGGATTATGTGCGAACTGGAACATATCAACGAGCCATCCTCCAGAATCATACTGACTTCAAGGATAAAGTACTGTTATTTCTCTCTTTGTACTGTTAAAGGGGTCATGTTATAAGGGGTGTAATGTTTCTTAAGGTGCACTTTGTGTTTGTATGATTCATAGACCAAAAATTGTAATTTTGTACCCTGATTTTAGCCCTCTGATTTTAAAGGGACGTGTCTGCTGTGAGATTTCAATGTAAAGGCCCACTGCTATGATTGGCTAACATCTTTGCATATGAAATAAGTATTACACGCGGAACTCTCTCAAACTTTTACTATGTTTTTTCTATTGCAGCTGTCGAGATTAATTGCCAAAAGTGTTGATTATAGCATTATATTTGCATCTACTCGGTCATATGAAAGAGTGCAGCGATGAGCATTGTAGCCGTAGTTGATTATAATGGGAGTTTTGGCGAGAGTACAGAACTCGGTCGCTGTGTGATTGACAGCTCCCGTGAATATAAAGGGAGTGTACTTTGATCGCTTTTTCTGTATTCAATTTAATCACAATTTAAATGAGATTATTTTTATGTAACTAAGAGAAACAATGTGAAGTTAGTTTAGTCTCTGGCTTGATTTACTGATGCATAAAAGGCTATAAATGATGAACTTCTGACTGTACATGAATCATTACGTATCAGAAACCACTGATCACAGATTAGGCTTTAGAATTAACACAGTTACATATTGTGGCGTTACTGTCGGGTCCATATCTTACAGTAAAAGTCTGTTTGCAAGGCCTGCACCAAAATTGCGACTGATTTACCAAAGAATCCATGGTGAAATGTACTGAACAAACAAATAATGGTCTACTGAGACATTCACGTAGTTGAAAATAAATAACCACTTTCCTGGCATTAGGATCATTTGGAAAGTAATGTTATTTTTAATCTGGTGATCCTGTGTCAGTGTAGGTGGGGCCAAAGACGCAATGATGTAGAAATAGGCAATGATTTTCTTTCTTTAGTTGCACTATTATGTCACAATGTGACAAAAACCAAAATGAGACATTTTTCTGAGCTTGGTTTCAACAAGTTTTTTTGGACAAACAAGGAAGTTTTGAGTTCTAAAACTTGATATTTTATAGTGCAACAATGGTATAATGACTTCTTACATGTCAAAAGATCAAGAAAATTGATTTCTCAACTCATGACCCCTTTAAGTGTACTTGGCATGGAGTTGAGTAGTTTCAGAACTGCTTTCTCTTTGCTTATTGTAGCATTTCTTGTTCTGTAAATAAATAAATAAATAAATAATAATAATACATTGGTCAGTCAGACATTAAGACTATTATGACCTTGACTTTTAGCTTTAATGTTGTCCAGATATATATATATATATATATATATATATATATATATATATATATATAATATAAAAAATATGGTTATTCCTTTGTGAATGCTTCTCTGAATGTATTGATTCTTGTTCTCATTCCTCCCTCTGTGTCCTCCTTGTCTCAGGTTGTGCTGGATGTAGGTTGTGGCTCTGGAATTCTATCATTTTTCGCAGCTCAGGCTGGTGCCCGTAAAATTTATGCTGTGGAGGCCAGCACCATGGCTCAACATGCAGAGGTATAACATATTCGGATACAGATTCCTCAGTCACTAATAGGGCTGGGTATCGTTCAAAAATTTTCGATACCGAGACGATACCGATACCTTGACTTCGATACCGATACCTAAACGATACCTTTTTCGATACCAATTTTATAAAATCTGTTTAAACAAGATTACATAACCTCAAAAAAAAAATATTTGGTTTTATATTTTAATTTTGTTTACTTTTTTCAGACTCAAAGACTCATCTCCTGAGCCACTGCGGGGAATAAAAAAAAGCACAAATTAACTAAATTTACCCAACACAATAAATCAGTGCAAATAGTTTTAATAAAGTTTAGTTTTCAATGCAAAAATTCAGTATGTGAGGCTCTTTTTAAATCACTCAGCAATTGTTCTTCTTCAAAAAATTAATTATTATTAACAAGATCAAAGCGGAAGTAAGAGTGACGCAAGTTCGTTGAAATAAGAGTTCTGTGTCTTTATTAAAATCAACACATTAATGATTCATCTCTCATCCACCCGCAATTAATTTGAATGTTATTTTTTTATTACTTGGCCCGACCCGCAGATTATCCGCAGTATCAGGAGGACGCTGATACCCCTTTTTCAGCAGAATTGTTCGCGTTCTGGAGCCAGAGGCAGAGCCTGTGCTCGTGCAGGCGAACGAGTCTGTCACGAACCGGTCGCGTGTTTCCATAGACTTGAGGGACGAACGCTGATGTAAAGCTGCTGTGTGTTGTACCTGTCCATAACTAGTCTAAAAAACATTGCGCGTTCCGCTGTTTCTGCAGGCAGTGCTACACTTTTGTTTTCTGTTAACAGTATTATCTGTAGTGAACCGGTTGCTCACATAAACAGCCGTTTCTCACCCGTCCATTCGGAGATAAACTGAAAACGAAACCGTTGATTCACTCGCCCTCTCGCACATAGGGTCTCTCTCGCGCGTATAGTTTTATATATTTAGATATAAATAATAATGTAGCGCAACGTTACTTGCTCCTCAACGAGACAGCGAAAGCATTTCTCCGCCCCTCTACTCGGCTCCATTCTGAGGTACCGAAATTTGGTACCGAATGACAAGACACTTTTCGATACTCGGTAGTATCGAGGCAGATCGATCGGTACCTAAAAAGTATCGAGTTCGGTACCCAGCCCTAGTCACTAACAAACACTACCGTTTGAGGTCTGTAATGTTTTTTAAGAGAAGTCACGTGATCCTTCAGACATTTTTCTAATGTGCTGAATTGGTGCTCAAGACAAATTTCTAATTATTAATAATTAATACATATTTGATACATATTTTTGTGGAAAGCAGAATGTGTTATTTAAGGATCCTGTGATGAATAGCAAATTGTAAAATGTCATTACTGTCCCTTTTAATCATTTTAGTGCATCCTTGCTATTCATTTCTTTCCAAAAAAATTCAAGTTTTGAAATATACTTGTAAAGTAACATTTAATCAGGTAATTGGGCTGTGATATACTGGTACTAAAAAAAGCATGGTGGTATAGTGTAATTTAATAGTTGTAATATTAAAATATTTTAATATGTTCAGTTTTGAGTGAGAGAGTATTTTTTTACTTCTTTTAAGAAATCTGAATACATGAAAAAACAAACAAAAAAATGTATTGATACTGAAAAGCTGGTATCATGCCAAAGCTAAAATTCAAGGATTGTTTTTTCATGGCAGCTATTTAGTGATTCTTTAGTGATTTTCAAACATGACTGAATGAATTTAAAGTGCATTTTTGCATTTTGGGTTTCTCCTCACGGTGTTCTTTGCACTGTATTACAGAGCCCCTAAAAGGCCCTTCACAAAATTTAAAAAAATATACAGATTTTTGTGTGCGTAGGACAATGCACACTGAGCCACCTAATGCGCCATCAGTCCATTTCGTGGTGTGGTTTCTTGGCCGCCACAGAGTATGCATTAAAGCAGATAAGGCATTGAAATATGACGTACTACCTTAACAAATGTCAAATTTTGTACTTTTGTACTTTTTTACTGTTTTTTTTTTTTTTTTTTTTTTTTTTAAACAGTACCCGTCTTTTTTATAGACCCTTGAACTTGGCAAATAGGACAATGCACACAACTGTATTGTGCCATTAGCCCATTTTGTAACATGATTTCCCTGCTGCCACAGAGGATGTGTTAAATTTGATATTAGCCTTTAATATTAGAGGTACTACTAAGGAAAGCCAATTTTTGAGCAAATCGTTCTGTATTAATTCATGTGCATCCATGCTCTTGTTTTCTTCATAGTAAGATGGCACTGACGAACAAAGGAAAGCACGCAACAAATTCCCGTGCACATGTGAATAGTTTCTCGAGAGCACGAAAAAAGTTTTTCTTGAAGTGCATGCAAAAGTCTGTCTGTATATATATATATATATATATATATATATATATATATATATATATATAATTTTTTTTTTATTTTTATTTTAGAGGATCTGTATGTAGTCATTTCAAGAAAATCAATAAAAAAAATAAAAATATTTACAGATGACTACTAATATACCAAATATAAAGCTAATTAAATAATTCTGTATGAACAATTTATGGTCTGAAAATCTACAGAGGTTGGGAAATTTGAGTCTGGAAAAGTATGGAAATTTGAAATGGAAAATGTGTAGGAACCCTTTAATGAGATGGCCTTTGACCTTGACTACTCAAGTCATTCTATAGTGATAGTAGTGCTTATGATTGTGCTTCCACAGGTTCTTGTAAACAGTAACAGGCTGTCAGAGCGTGTTGTGGTTATTCCTGGGAAAGTGGAGGAAGTATCCCTACCTGAGCAGGTGGACATAATCATCTCTGAACCCATGGGCTACATGCTGTTCAACGAAAGGATGCTGGAGAGCTATCTACATGCCAAGAAATTCCTCAAGCCTAATGGTAAGAGAAAAAGGATTATTCAGTTAAAAGAACAAATCAACAAAAGATAGACACATGCTTAGGTCAGGGGGTGTGTAACAGTACACAGAAATGATGGTTCGGTATGTACCTCGGTTTTACAGTCACGGTTCGGTACAGCAGGTGGAAAAATAAAGTTTTTTATTATTAAACAGTGGTAGGGCTGTGTAAAAGTCTGTGTTTACATAATATATATGTGTGTGTTCTGTGTATAATAATTATGTATATATAAATACACACACATACAGGTATAAAGCTTAGAAATATATGCATGTATTTTAAATATTTTATATTACATATAAACATAAATATTTTATATATAAATATATATATATATTTTTTTAATATATACATGAATGTGTGTGTATTTATATATACATAATTATTATACACAGAACACACACATATATTACGTAAACACAGACTTTTATTTTGCAAACTATTAATCGCGATTAATCGTTGCAGCCCTCAACAGTGGTTTACTGAACTAACGGCAGCAACACACCGGTGCTGTTGTAATTGGGGATTTAAAATATGTTTGAAAAATATTTAAGAATAAGGTTAGAATTATTGCGCTCCGATTCTAATCCACTCCTTCTGTTTGAAGCGCATGCACACATGAGCACTCATTCATTACTCACTCATTCATTCGCTTGCAAAATGGGATTACTTTCGTTAATCTGTAACATTTACAAGTATAAAACCGTTAAGCCCAAAGGTTTTTTTTATGTGTATGAGTAGTCAAACGAGTAGCCTTTTGACTAATACTCTAATACTATTTGTACATATCACAACTTTGTTCTTTAACAGGCAAAATGTTTCCCACCATTGGAGACGTTCACCTCGCTCCTTTCACAGATGAGCAGCTTTACATGGAGCAGTTTACGAAGGCCAATTTCTGGTGAGCTTTCTAAAAAAAAAAAAAAAAGAGGATAAGGACTTTGGGTGGGGAAGGAGTAAAGATGCAAAATGTTCAAGTGTCAGTAAATAAGCAGCCAGTCATCATGTAACGGGTAGCAGATGTCAAATGATAGACTCAAAGTGTAAATAAACGGTCATTTAAAGGGTTAGTTCACCCAAAAAGGAAATGTCTGTCATTAATTACTCACCCTCATGTCGTTCCACACCCGTAAGACCTTCGTTCATCTTCAGAACACAAATTAAGATATTTTTGATGAAATCCGAGAGCTCTCTGACTCCTCCATAGACAGCAATTTAACCACCACTTTCAAGGTCTAGAAAGCTACTAAAGACATAATTAAAACAGTCAATGTGACTGCAGTGGTTTAACCGTAATATTATGAAGAGACTAGAATACTTCTACGTCAGAACGCCGGCTCCGTATTGGCTGATGTTGGTCATGTCAGCAGCACGACTCATTCATGTGGTGCTGACGCAGGAGCCGGCCAATACTGAGCCAGCGTTCTGACCTAGAACCTGGAAGCGCTGAACATAAACGGTGTACAAAGTTGTTGTTTTTGTTCACAGAAAGTATTCTCGTAGCTTCATAACATTAAGGTTGAACCACTGCAGTCACATCGACTGTTTTAACAATGTCTTTTTATTTACATTTCTGGACATTGAAAGTGGTGGTTAAATTGCTATGTATGGACGAGTCATATAACTCTCAGATTTCATCAAAAATATCATAATTTGTGTTCCAAAGATGAACGAAGGGCTCACGGGTGTAGAAACAACATGAGGGCGAGTAATTAATGACTGAAATGTAATTTTTGGGTGAAAACTTTAAAACCGTATGACTAAGACATAACTCTGTATGATTTCTTTTGTTTATACTTGAAAAACTGAAATTTCCTGTCTTTCAGGTACCAGCCATCTTTCCATGGGGTGGATTTGTCTGCACTGAGAGGAGCTGCAGTTGATGAATACTTCAGACAGCCTATTGTGGTGAGAAATGGGAGGGAATGACTAGCGGATTGGGTGTGTGCTATGTTGATTCGTAAGTACATGCTAGCTTTTTCGAGTTAGCCGCGGTTTGGAAAGTTCATAAGGCAAAAAGCCATAACACATTAGCTTGTGTTTGTGCCTTCAGAGGAAAGATTATACTGATAGTGTGTGAAGTATGAAGGTAACTGGAGATTCGTCTCCTCGCATGTAATAGATGAGCAGCGAGGGCTTGAGGGTAAATACGGACAGGATTGAGTTACGTACTTAAGCCTAAATGAGAATGATGAGGATGTTTCTAGGTAATGGAGAAAGGCAGCGTGCTTCGTGGATTAGGAAAATGTATTCCACGGTAGTTTCGTGTAGAAAACGTGGAAGTATGTATGCTTGCCTTTGTGCCTGTGATGAAAGGCTGTACTTTGTGGTCTGGGTTTCTGAGCTCACAGTTAGTGTGTGGTCAGGGGGTATGCAATAAATTTATATCCATCAAGGATGGTTTATGAAGCATGTCTTTATGTGAACAAGGACGCATTCTAGTTGTGGATTTGGATATAGGATCCTCAGTGTTTTGAAATCCATCAGAGCTACTTTTTCCACTTTCGTGCCCTTGAGAGGCCAATTAACTTGTCGATTGTGTGCTTGATTTTCAGTCCACTGATTTCTATACATCATAATTGTAGTGTGTGTGTGGTTCATGTCCAGCAGTAGTCAGCTGTTCAGGCATTTGTGTTGTCTGTAATGGTGTTACACTGCTGGGACAGTGACCTGCTATGGTCTGGCTCTAGGGGGCGCTGTTGTAGCATCCTCCAGAGTTCAGGTCGAGGCAGGAGAGCCCTCTGAGCTAGGACTGAGTCTGATTTACTGTGGCTCAGCCCTTGACAAGAGGCCTCACAGCATGTCGTCCTGTTTGATTGGACCCGTCTCATCCTCCTCCGCATGCAGGATTGAGTGTCATATTGGGATGTCTTGCCACTTCTCATTTATTCTCTGATTTCTTTCAGGACACTTTTGATATCAGGATCCTTATGGCCAAATCAGTGAAATATACAGTCAACTTTTTAGAAGCTAAAGAAGAGGATCTTTACAAGTATGGTTCCTCCAATTGCATCCTTTTTATTGCATTTAAAGGGTTAGTTCACCCATAAATGAAAATAATGTAATTTATTCCTCACCTTCATGTCGTTCCACACCCGTAAGACCTTCGTTCATCTTCAGAACACAAATTAAGATATTTTTGATAAAATCCGATGGCTCAGTGAGGCCTGCATTGACAGCAAGATAATTTACACTTTCAGTGCCCAGAAAGCAATAAAGACATATTTAAAACTGTTCATTTGACTACAATCGTACCTTGACAAAGGCTTTGTTACGTCATAAGTGTTTAGAAACGTTTAGAAATTTCAATGGTTCACGTGTAGGGATGTAACGATTCACTCAACTCACGATTCGATACGATTCACGATACTGGTTTCACGATTCGATTTTCTCACTATTTTTTTTAACAAAATGAGATTTGAATGAGAAAGTGTCTTTTTATTATTTCTCAGACAAAATGCTGTATATTTCTTTGTGAAATTGAAATATCTTTATAACTAAATTGAAATTTTAAAACAAATCCTAAATCAAATAAATAATACAAATAAAAGAAATCTCTTCATATGAGTACATGAACAAGACGTTTATTTGCTCTATTACAGGCTGAACTATCTGTAGCCATTTAAAATTAGAGGCAACCACTGCATTTTAATCACAATCCCAACAAAGATGCTGTTTGAGCAGTTTTTAATTTAAATTAGATTGTATAATTTTTAACATCTGAAGCAAATACAGAATGTTCAGACTTTAGCTTTGTGAAATTATGCTACATAAAACTTCATAAGAGCAGAAGGGCTGCATGAGAACGCAAATTCACTGTCTGACAGCAAGTGGCGCTTATGGAACAGCGGCAATACAGCGCTTCCATGGTTACCGCTCTAAACAAACAGTGCTGTGCGCTAAAACTATTTTAAAAGCCATTGTATTGAAGTAAGATGAAAAGAAAATACCATCTAATCTTTTCTGAACACAGTCAGTTCTCCTCAGCTATACATTCATATAACCCCCCGCATCTCAACCGACTTGAATCGTCACATATTTTAATCGATTTTTAACCGGTTCCAGATGCATCGTTACATCCCTATTCACGTGACTTTGGCAGTTTGACACACGCTCCGAACCACTGATTCGAAACAAAAGATTCATAAAGCTTCAAAGCTTCATGAAGCAGTGTTTTAAAATCGCTCATCAATAGACGTTGAATAACGTTTTTTTGCCGCACAAAGTATTCTTGTTGCTTCATAACATTAAGGTTGAACCACTGTAGTCACATGAACTGTTTTAAATATGAATTTAGTTGCTTTCTGGTCACTTGAAAGTGTAAATGAACTTGCTGTCAATGCAGGCCTCACTGAGCCATTGGATTTTATCAAAAATATCTTAATTTGTGTTCTGAAGATGAACGAAGGTCTTACTTGTGTGGAACGACATGAGGGTGAGTAATTAATGACAGAAATTTCCATTTTGGGGTGAACTCACCCTTTAAATGCAGCCTTTTTATTTTAAGATATTGTAAAAAAGAATCATGTCAGCCTGTCCAATTGTTTTAATATATTCTTTTCTTTCTCTTCGCAGGATAGAAATCCCCTTCAAATTCCACATGATGCATTCAGGGCTTGTACATGGGCTGGCTTTTTGGTTTGATGTCGCATTCATTGGATCAGTGTACGTTCCAACACATTCTCTTTAGTCACCCCTCTTTCCATCAAACATATTTTATTGGACTGTCCCAACAATTTTTTATGTAATAAACTCACTTAAGTGTTTAGTGAGCTTTTAACAGAAAAGGTTTTACATTTTTATCATATGTTAATGTAAAACAAGGTCTATAATATTAACTGCTGTTTTGTTGGGTTTTTATTTTTGTTGTATTTATGCAACTCTGTTTTTGCCATGAAGATGCAGACATGGCATTAAAAAGCTATACTACTACTACTTGAGTCCTCTCTGACAGAGCCACATTCAGACTATTTTAAATGGTCAAAAATGTGACCCAACAAGTGAAAGAACACTGTTCTCTTTGCATTCATGGTCACTAGTGTTCTCCCATCTGATTTCGGTTCATTTTAGTCTATATTTGAATCCTGAACCAAGTGAATATTGTGAATTTTCGCAATAATAATTAGAAAAATAATAACACTGCAATAAAATTAATATAAAATTATAATAATTGTAATTTTGTGACGGAAAGCTCTGTATCTGTACGGTAAGGATACATGTACCATTGCAGCCATTGCTATTACATGGAGTTGCTATGTAATGAGGGGAATGTAATGTTTTGTAATCCGAGTATTGTGACGGGTATGCTCTTTTGCTTTGTCTGTGTACAGGATGACGGTGTGGCTCTCTACGGCCCCCACCGAACCCCTCACTCACTGGTACCAGGTGCGCTGTCTGCTGCAGTCACCTCTCTTTGCTAAGGCAGGGGACACAATGTCAGGCACTGCACTTTTAATCGCCAACAAGAGGTGAGCACACACAGTTCTTTGTGTTAACCCTCAGATTGTTAACGTTAGGTGGTTAACGGCCTAATTTGTTTACGCTTCCTCTTTCAGACAAAGCTATGACATTAGTATTGTTGCTCAAGTGGACCAGACAGGCTCCAAGTCCAGTAATCTACTTGATCTCAAGAACCCCTTCTTTCGGTGAGAGGATGCATCGCTTCGGAAACCAATAAGAGCATAATTAAGAGGATGTCTGAAACATGTGTTGCTTACGCTATGCTGTGTTCTGCAGGTACACGGGCACAACACCCACCCCACCTCCAGGGTCACACTATTCCTCCCCCTCAGAGAACATGTGGAACACTGGGGGAACCTATAGCATGAGCCAAGGCATGGCTGTGTCAGGTAGCTCTTACACAATTATTCCTCCTGACCTCTTTTCGCATTTACATCAGTAAGCCGCAGTTCCTCCCATCCAGCTGCTGTTGCATTACTGGAGTAATATCACTCACATTTTGCTCTCTTTTTGTCTGTCAGGGATGCCTACAGCCTATGATCTCAGCACTGTCATTGGCGGCAGTGGGACAACAGTGTCCCACAACAACCTCATCCCCCTTGGTACAGACACGCATGCACGTATGGATATTTACACAAACACACACACGCTCACACATACACACAAATGAGCTCCTGGTGTGGTTCATTTAAAGAGAGAGTTCACCCAAACATGAGAATTCTGCCGTCATTTGCTCACCCTCATGTCAAATCCATAAAACTTTAGTTCATCTTTGAAACACAAATAAAGATATCTTTAATATTCTCTTATAATTTTGTCCACCTAAATAAAAATCCACACAACCAAAGTTCTTATACTACAAAAAGACATGGTAAAAGTAATCCATAAACTCAGACCTCATTGGTTCTCGCACATCAACTTCTGTGTTTGCTGTATTTTTGATGATCTCTAAGTATGCGTGTTGGTCAATGTTTATATATATATGAATAAATGCCTAAATTAAATCTGCTCATTATATAAAGCAGGGGTCTCCAAACTCTGTCCTGCAGAGTTTAGCTCAAACTTAATCTGCCTGGAAGTTTTATTTCCCCTGCCTCAACGCACCTGTCTGGAAGTTTCTAGAACGCCTGGTAAGACCTTGATTAGCTGCTTCAGGTGTGTTTAATTGGGGTTGGAGCTAAACTTTTCAGGACAGTGGCTCTCCAAGAGCAGGATTGGACACCCCTGATATAAAGTGATTGTGTCTCTTCAGAAGACTTGGATTAATCAACTCAATTCATATGGATTACTTTTTAGAATGTCTTTTTGTATACAACCAAAACTTTGATACTTCAGTAGATGGACAAAAACGATGAGTGGTTAATAAAAATATCTTCAGTTGTATTCCGAGGATGAAAAGAAGCCATACAGGTTTGGAACAATATGAGTGCGTTTAATTTCTGGGTGAACTATCCCTTGAAGAACCAAAGGCTGAGATAAAAAATAAATAAAGTTTGTGATATTAAAGGGGCCACATCATGAAGGATCAAATTTTTATCTTTAAGTTGATGTTTTGAGACTATACTTATTATGCAGTATGTAGCTTTTTATATATTAAAGGTTGAGAGAGGGTTGAAATATGGCCATTAAAACTTCTTTGGTGCAGAAAACATAATTTATAATGGGACAACAGGGGGAAAATAAATGTATGATATGACCCCTTTAATGTATGCCATACATTACATTCTTATATATTTATCTCTTCTAAAAGCCTTTACAGGACAATAAATCATTTTTTAAATACATTGTTATTTGGGAGAGTTTAAGATCTTCTATATTACAGTCGGTCATCTCCTGCTTCATTTCAAGTGTTCATGTGTTTCTTTTTGATCACTTTGCTCATGTAAATTGAAGAGAGGTGTCTGTCTTTTTCCCCTCCAGTGAACACGGGGATTGTGAACCACACTCACTCCAGAATGGGCTCTATAATGAGCACCGGAATCGTCCAGGGTGAGTGTCTCTTCTCTTACCGTCTTCACAGTGTTTTCTGATATTAATAGTTCACCCAGAAAGGAGCATTCTGTAATTTACTCACCATGTTACATCTAACAAAAATGAAACTTTTGTATGAAATGAAACCATTCACTGAACCATTCACTGAACCAAAAATATCAGTTAATTACGTAGATAATGTAAAAGTAATCCATATGAACTTGAGTGGTTTAATCAAAGTCTTCTGAAGAGACATGACACGCTTTACACGATGAACAGATTTAATTTGGGTTTTTATTCATATATAAACATTGATCATCGCAAGATGTTGCTTCATGCATGAGAACAAACCTCATTGGTTTGGGCTCCTGTGATGATGAGAGAATATTAAAAATATTCTCATTTGTAGTGGTTCAACGGATCACAAAACACACGGTTCTGATCACATCACTGTTATGAAGTCACGGATCTGATCATTTTTCGGATCAGCAAAAAAAAAAATAATAATATTAATTAGGAGTTGGTGGTAACTTAACTTTGCATTTATTACTTAGCCCACTTTAACTACTCTGATACCACAGCAGAAACTACAAGCATAACTAATACATTATTAAAGGCATGTGAACAGACTGTAAAAAGGACAAATACTGTACACCAATTACAAGCATAGATAAATACAACATAAAGTTACAAATAAAATATAAGTTCTAACTGTAGTATTAATTTTCGTGTACAGAAATGTAGTAATTAAATATAAAATGAAACTGTTCACTGTGTAAATGTACTGTAATATAGATTAATCTTTGTTATAGCTGTGTTTTGTTGTTTGATTTACATGACAGACAACAGCAGGTATTTTTAGGAGTAAGAGTAAGACTCCATGCACGCGCACATCCGATAGACATCCGATTCCGAATGCTCACCTCGTTCAATTAACACAACCGAATGTGTTTTCGAGAATACTTTATTATTTTGACTTACATAATGCGTGTATGTGACCATCCAAGTGCATTAAGGACGCGAAAGAGAAATTAATTTAGAGTTTAAGAGCTATCTGGAACGCGCCTCTCTCTCTCTTTCTCGCTCTCTGTGCGCGCGAGCCTTGTATGCGCATCTGAGCGTACCGATAACAGCGCTGCGTGCGATACCGAATTAAATCCTCTTTTTCCTCTTCCAGCGCTGGAATGGTTTTATATCTATTTAATGTGTGAAATAGCGAGACAAAACACGTTCATATTATAACCTGTTCACTCTATTGCGGTGAAACTTGCAAATGATCCGTGAATCACATGCGTCCTGAACCGTGGGGCTTGATCCGAACGGATCAACAACGATCCGTTTAATCACTACTCATTTGTGTTAGACAGAAGATTAATATTTGTCTTGTGGGTTTGAAACTACATGAGGATGAGTAAATGACATGATTTTCATTTTTAGTTCGAGTGAACCAAAAAAAAAAAAAAAAAACATTAATTTTAATATTGTTGCACTGAACATTTAGTTCTTGGTGAAATATGAATAGGCCTTTATAGTACAGTGTGTGCTGACAGCCTGCAGATGGATATATTGTATTCATTCTCAAACCATGAGGGTTGTATTTTCGAGATGCCATGTTAAGTAAAAACATCTCCACTTTATTCTAGTCCAGTCCAGTCGAACAGTCCAGTACTTAGGCTAGAGTTGCAGGTGTCTCTTTACCACCTCACACAAGCACTCGTCAACACGGCATCTGTTTTTGTTGTCGTCACCAGTAGTTTGAATAAGTGCACAAAAATTTAAGTACAAGCTAAGCTAGGTAAAATCTAGCTGCACACATACAATGCCGATGACAATTACATCATGCGCATTTTACGCATACCTTAGCGTATACATTGTACTTAAACATCTTGGACATCAGGTGTTCATAAATTTCTTTATCTCTTCTCAGGGGCCACAACTGCCCAGCAGGGTCCCAGCAGCGGCAGTCCTCATTACCCCGTCACCAACCAGTTCACCATGGGCGGCCCGGCTATCTCCATGGCATCTCCTATGGCAATCCCCAGCAACACCATGCACTACGGGAGCTAAGGCCAAAGGACGGCCTCTGCATGTCCAATCTCCCCAACCCCCCCAACCCCTGCAGATCAACCACAGCCAAATTCAGAATACCAAAACCAGTGCACCAGTCTCTGACCATCACTTTATAGTCTCTCTCTTGCTCTCTCTATATATAGATATACATGTATACGTATATATATATATTCTAAACTCTTTATCTCACTGGTGTTTTATTCTTACATATCCGTCCCGCGGCCCTATAACGTTAGTGTGCGCAGGCATCCTGCCAGTTCAACACGTCTGAGGTGTGTCATTGTTACTCTTCCCCTCCCCAGCCGCACACAGCACCTGCTCCACAACCAGCCACTAGGAGGCAGCACTTGTCTGTAAGCATGCTGAAAAAGCACAAACCAGAGACTCAAGACTCAACGGAAAGGACTCGGTCGGAAGAACGCTGTCAACGGGACACTTTTTTTTCTTTTTTTTTCTTTTTTAAACATATAAATGATTTACAAATGCGCACGTTCCCCCTTCATGAATTCCCACTCTTTTTAGCCTCACATACACCATCATTGACTGACTATTGATATGAATTTGAGATCTATTGCAGGATCTTGCCACTGTTCCTTACAAGTCCAGCTATGTTGAACCTACTCTTCACTATCGGCTTTAAGTTTCCAGCGACATCGACTGGCCATCGCATCTCGATTCTCTCAGCATTGGCTTTTGACGACCACCCCGACTCACCAGAAGAGATGGACACGTGCTGTAGATGCTCCCAGAGTTCAATACGACTACTAGCACAGTACCGCTGGATCCTGCCTGTAGACAAGCATAGCGTAGATAGAGATCGTCTTACTTTTCATTCCATTTCTGACTGTGTTTTAATGTAGTGCAGTCCCAGATTTATGTATTTTGCTTGGTGTTCCCTGAGGTGAATTCTGAGCGTGGTTTATCGAGACCGCTTCTGTCTTCCCCCGACTCAACACAAAGCAAATCTGACTTATAAATTGGCGGATTCATTATCAGTCAATTATAAGGACATAAAAGGTTTCAGAAATAAAAGACCAGCAACAAACCCTCCACTACCAGCCGAGGAGGACGGCGGAGTGCTGGGAAGGACAGTCGGCAACTAGTGGGAAGAAAACAGAAGGATGAATGATATAAACAGTGAGGTCCGTGGACACACACTGACCGCTGCAGCAGGACAACTGTTTGGAATTGCAGTATCCTAGTTTACATCCCTTAAACTTTTATTTTGTCAACTTCTGTGTGTTGTGAGACTCATTGAGGAAAGGAGGAGATCAAGTGACGCCTGACTAGCTATAACTTTCCTCCTCGTTTCCTCCTCTCTCCCTCCTTCCCCTCCCACATTGGGGATATGACAATAACCCCATCAAAGACTTTGAAGTTGTATGCACCGCTTCCAGGCAATTTCTTTTTTTTTTTTCTTCTTTTTTTTTCAGTTCATTTGGTTTGAAATAGCAACTTTCATGAGATCATGAGATGAAAACAACCATGTCTGTTAGTTTGTAGAATTGACTTTTTGTTTTGGTTTTCTTTCACAAAAAAGCAACAGACAAAAAAGGAGCAAATTAAATGTTGATGGAGAAGTCCCTACGTGTGGCTACTTACAGTAGCATTTTGTTTTATGGATGAGTGCAAAAAAAATATAAAATCAAACTTGATGGATTGAGGAATCACATGATCTGGATAAGTTATAGATGGCTTTCCATTGAAGCAGATCTTAAATAGAATAAAAAAAATAAATTCAATACACTTTACATTGATGTTCAGTTTGTTAATATGCATTTGGTGTTATGAACTCACAATTAATTTTTACAGAATTTATTAATCAAGGTTGTCAATTTTTAAATATACCGTTGTTCATTCATTTGTGTGTTTGTTAATATTAGTCAACATTTGAAGTGGATCAGAACCTTTCATCAAGTTTTCATAAAACCTTCTTCTTAGGACAACTTTGATTAACTTTTTTTGATCCACTTTAAATGTTAACTACTATATTAATGTTTGAAATGTGTAAAATATATGTAGAAATTAACCAAGATAAAAGCTTAAAGTAAATTGTTCATGCTAGCCAGTGTATTAACATACAAAACATTACTGTAAAGTGTTATACAAAATTTGTGTAATAGCGCATGTTGTTCAACACCCAATGACTAGCTTTGTCGTTCATGAAACACAAAAAAGAGAAATTTTGCAGCCTGAGCTTGTCTAAGTTGCTCTTTTCCATACAATTAAAACAGTCAGTACATGGATTTTGTCTCTTTTTAACATAAAGCTACTGTATTTTTTTTTTTCAGAATACTTATAGGGACTAATTTTAAGGTGCTTTTATGCCCTTTCTGCTCGTCAACCACTGGTTGCTGTCCACATTTGTTGTATGAAAAAGAGCAGATTGGACTAGATTGGTGAAAGAAATTCATACAGGTTTGGAGCAATATGAGGGTTTACTAGTTTAAAAAAAAATATATATATATATATATATATATACCAAAATCTATTTAAAGTACATTTATTTCATACTTGGTATACTTCAGATCCATTAACACCTTTATTGACATATTACATAAGAATAACTGATGTGAAATTATAATTAAACTTTTTTTTAAACTTTAATTACTATTTATTGCACAATGTAAATTTCCTAATATTATGCTGAAGTGTTAATATCACTATAAATAAGGATCGTATGATCTCTGTATAATATCAGTCTTTAAAGCAAGATATTTAAAGTGTACCTAAGTATGCATTAGTTCCACTTTAGCACAATCAAATATACTTAAGTATATCTTTAGTGCTTTGGATCTCAGCACTACTTCCATACAATAAATTAGTTCCAATTTAGCAGATTTTAAGTATACCAAAAGAGCTGTTCCAGGGTGTTTTTAAGCACATAAATATGTAAATGTATTTGTAGAATACTTAGCACAAAATAAATGTATTTCAAATACATTTTAGTATATATATTTTTTTTCACTAGGGATCCCTTTAGCTTAGTTTTGAAAAGGATAGTTTATTTTTTGCTCATCCTCATGTCGTTTCAAAACTATGAGTTTCTTCTGTTTCTCTGAGAATGAACCTTTTGGTTTTCACAGGCATCAAGCAAACATGCTTTAGCTTCTGTTTATCATGACTGATGTGTGAGTTTCTTCCGTAGAACATAAATATCTAGGGCTGCAACGATTAATCGCGATTAATCGTTTGCAAAATAAAAGTCTGTGTTTACGTAATATATATGTGTGTGTTCTGTGTATAATAATTATTTATATATAAATACACACACATTCATGTATATATTTAAGAAAAATGTTATATTTGTATATAAAATATTTGTTTATATGTAATATAAAATATATATATTTATAATACATGCATATATTTCTAAACTTTATACATGTATGTGTGTGTATTTATATATACATAAGTATTATACACAGAACACACACATATATATTACGTAAACACAGACTTTTATTTTGCAAACGATTAATCGTGATTAATCGTTGCAGCCCTATAAATATCTTGAGATTTTTATTTTTTTTTTAACACATAATGGAAGTCGATGGGCACCAGAACTGTTTGGTTTCCAAAAATCTTCAAAATATCTATTTTACACAGAAGACAAAGATGCATTTTGAACAATATGAGGTGAGTTAATGACAGCATTTTCTCTTCTGGTTGAGATACCCCTTTAAAGGGTTAGTTCACCCAAAAATTTAATTTCTGTCATTACTCACCCTCATGTTGTTCCAAACCCATAAGACTTTCATCTTTTGATGAAATCAGAGATTTCTGTCCCTCCATTGACAGTCTATTTGCAATTTGACACACAAAAGTTCATAAAGAGATCATAAAACTAATCCATATGAACTGAGTGCTTTAATCCAAATTTTCTGAAGAGACTTAATTGCTTTATATGACAAAGAGATATGATTTAAGCTTTTATTCACATATAAACATTGATCAGCAAACAAACAGCTCAACCGAACCTGCTTGACGAGTGAGAACAAACGTCTTGTGGAAGCTCAAACATGCTGCGTAACACACAAGAATGAACCTTGTTGGTTTTCACAGGCATCAAGCAAACATGCTTGAGTTTCAGTTTACCACGACTGATGTGTGAGTTGATGAATGTTTATATGTGAGTAAAACCCTAAATTAAATCTGTTCATCATAAAAAGCGACCACGTCTCTTCAGAAAATTTGGACTAAACTGCCCGAACCATATTGATTTTTTTTTTTTATGAACTTTTTTGAAGCGTCAATTTGTTAGTTGCATAGCTGTGAATGGAGGAACAAAGCTCTCAGATTTCATCAAAAATATAATTTTTGTTCTAAAGATGAACGGGTCTTACGGTTTTGGAACGACATGAGGGGGGAGTAATTAATGACAGAATTTAAATTTTTGGGTGAACTAACCCTTTAAGAGCTTGACTTACATAAGCACAAAGCAAACCTATTTAGAAATGTATAGCCTAAAGTAAGAGTTTCATATCCATTCATACCAAACAAGCTCAAAATGAAAAGGTCCACCCTGACAATAATGATTTTAATCCACAGTGTCATCAAACAGAAAACTGCCCAGGAAAGCAAAATTAAATACTCAATACAGGTACTTCCTCTCAATTTACAGAACAGGGAGAAACTAGTCTTGAAAGGAAAGAAAGCAGTCAGGCGTTATAAGGCAAACCTCAAATCAGTTCACAGTAATGCAAGATCACACTTTTAAATTACTTAATTTTTGAATGAAAGAAATACAAAAATGGACAACACCCTATCAAATTAAAGGTAATGTTTTCAAGAAAAATACTACAAACTAAAGTCATCAGTAAATCATTACTGTGATTTCACTTTTGATCTGAGGGAGGTTATTTCATCTGCTAAGTTAGATACAGACTGGCAACACTTTCGATAGGCTTGCTGGGAATGCATGTGTGCGTCTAGCATTAGCACACTTATGAGAACTCCTTCATTGCATTTTCCATGTCCTTTGAATCTAAAGACTCCAAGGTTCCCATTCAGTTGGTCATTGAGGTTTTCCTACGTTAAGTGCTGTGTGATTTGAGGATGGGGTTATCTGTTGCCCGGAGTGTGATGATCCTGTGTACGTTGCCGTTTGGAAGAAGTAGAGCTAAAACGAGAGAAGAAATGTATTAAATACTAAAGCTGAGTGTCATAATGGATGGTGTCATTGTACCAGAAAAAAAGAATTAATGAAAATGCACATGCAATTGGAAGGGGAGTTTGTTTATGCTACATGTATTTCAGTCGATCTCAAAGGATACACTACCGTTCAAAAGCTTGGGGTCGAAAATATTTGATAATGTTTTTGATAGAAGTCTCTTGTGCTTACATAAGAGACTTCAGTTTTGTTTGTTTTTTTACTGTATTTGAAATATTACAATTTAAATTAACTTTTTTATATTATAAAATGTAATTTATTCCTGTCATGTCAAAGCTAAATTTTCAGCATCATTACTCCAGTGTCACATGATCCTTCAGAAATCATTCTGATATGTTTTACCACTCAATAAGCATTTATTATTAACAATGTTGAAAACAGTTGTTCTGCTTAATATTCATGGTGCATTTTTTGATGTACAAAACATTAAAAAGAACAGCATTTATTTGAAATAGAAATATTCTGTAACACTGAAATTGCATTTACTGTCATTTGATCCATTTAATATGACCTTGCTGAATAAAAGAAATCTTACATATTTCTTCAAAAAAAAAAATACTGACCCCAAACTTTTGAACAGTAGTGTATGCCAGATTATAAATCACTCAAGCTCTATCAACAGCACCTGTAGTTGTCAACTGCCACAGAAAATAATATGGACTCATCATTTGATTTGTAAAAAGTGACAGACTTGAAAGAAAGCACAAAGCAAATCTTAAAATGTTTATTCCCGTGCTTTCAAACTGTCTCAAATTAAAAGTGTTAGCATAAGACTGGTGTGAAAGAGTCTGTGTCTGTGCAAAATAATATGCAGTCTCTCAACTCATGCCGTAACCAGTGATAAAAGTAAACTTGCCTATTTTCACTTCATATTCACATATGTATATCAGGAATTACGGTAACACATAGCCAGTAGTTGCTCCTAGAAAAATTATCCAACCTTGAAACGCCAATTTAAGAAACATAACCACTCAAAGATGAGTAAAAATTATTTTCTGTGATGTAGCTAATTGCTTTTAAGGTGTATTTGACCTGGAATATTAATTTGAAGAGTTTCTCTCACCTTGCAGCCAACAGCCAGAAGGGCATGAAGTGACACTATAACTGCCATGGTACTGAAAGCCGTTAGTTTTGTGTCGTCGCGAACAGCTGGCCAGAATGTCAAGACCAACACAGAGCCAGAGATCACCATGGCAATGACAATCAACAGCCACTGGAGCCAGTATAAGGGAATGGTCCATAATATCTAAAAACAGAGATCAAGTATGACTTATTAGGTCTAACATGATGAAGCCTGATGATGTGTTTTTGTACATTATCTCAAACTTACCGAGGTAGGGATATAAATGAAGAGAGAGTAGCCGTAGACACAAACAGTCTCTAAAAATGTGTAACCGCTGATCTGTCTCTCAACACTTTGACGCCACGTTAGGAAGCCCCAAACTCCTAGAGGCACCAGCCATGCATAGAGGAACACAGCGACTGCTGCAATTGAGACTAAAACAGAACAAATCCTTCTTTTAGTATATCCATAAGCGATTGACAGAAACAGAAGTGCTACATGACTTGGTGCTTTTTAATGAATCGAATGAAAAGACTCGAATTAGTTGAGGGTTTAGATTCACTGAACCTCAAATCTGATTGGATGTTCATATATTAATATGTAGTTAATGTATATGAATTAAAAACAAATGTTAACAAAATGTTCTATTATTTTAGTTTAATGTATTTTGTAGAATATATCGTTAGGTCCAATTACTTTTAAATTGTTAGTTCACCCAGAAATGAATATTTTCCTACTATGGAAGTCAATGGGGGGCGAGATCTGCTTGCTTACAAACATTCTTCCAAATGTCTTCCTTTGTGTTCAGCAGAACAAAGAAATTCATACAGGTTTGGAACAACTTGAGTGAGTAAATGATGACGGAATTTTCATTTTTGGGTGAACTATCCCAGTTTAAATGACTAAAAATCATTAGGAAATCAGAAGCAGAATCATTCTCTACAAAATCCCATCCCAACCGCCCTCTCACCTCTGTGGAATTCAGGTCTGTAGTGATAATCTGTGTCTCCCATCTCACTCAGAAATGTGGAGAGGTTTCCACTGATGGCCACTGAGAACACTAGAGTCACACAGATCCAGAAAGGACCTGACAGGGGAAGGAAAACAAAAACTAAACTGTCTGAGAGTTTCATAATAATCCAGGAAAGGAAAAATACACTCAAATATAAAGAAATTGTTTGGGTGTGCTGTGAAGGTTTGTTCTGTGAGATTAAAAATAACATGGTACATTACCATAAAGATCAGGGTTACTTCGAATGTTGTGTTTGACGAAATTCCTTCCTGGCAAAGGCATAACTGACCCCTTTATCCTATCCAGCACCTACAATAATAAAGACAACATCACATACAACTAGACATGTACATTTCCTGAAGAAAATGATAGTGGTGCTTGTTGTGCGCAACTATACTGCCCACTACACTGTGCATGTTTTTAGTAAGATGCTAACATGTTGCTAGCATGATGCTAGCACATTTTGACTTTTATTAATCATGTTTTAATGGTAAACTAAATGCTATTAACATGTAGCTATTCACTGCTAGCATGTGTAACAAGTTGGAAGTCCAGTTTGCTAACATGAGCCAAAAGAGCCAATCCCCATCTCTATACGATGTTCTGATGCAGAGATTTAGGTGTTTTACTAAATGGCTGCTAGGGTGTGGATTGGCAGCTACCAGTGATGATATTCCAAATGCTGCTTGTCAGTATGAATGATATAAACCAACCCCCATGCCTCTATGACATTCAGATTTGAAGATATCCTTCTTTGGATTTGGGTTGCTAAGGCCTAGCTAAGAAGTAGTTAAGGT
Source organism: Chanodichthys erythropterus (assembly GCF_024489055.1). Classification (NCBI taxonomy): domain Eukaryota; kingdom Metazoa; phylum Chordata; class Actinopteri; order Cypriniformes; family Xenocyprididae; genus Chanodichthys; species Chanodichthys erythropterus. Next base: position 38,715,178 of record NC_090223.1, read on the forward strand.
GATTTGTGATTGGCTGTTTGCTGCCCTGAGTCAAACAAGACCACCCTTACGTTTCTATGACACTTCTATCTAAAGATATCCCTTTGATTTTTTTCAATAGAAGTCTATGCTCTATGCTCTAAATGGTTGCTAGGGCATGTCTTGATAGCTTCACATTGATCCTGGAGACTGATTGGTTGCTTGAGTTAAATGAGCCCACCCCCCTGTCTCTATAACACTGTGATCCAGAGTTATGTTCAATACAAAATCCCTATGCAAGTTTCCATAATAGGAAAAGCATGCATGCACAATGGGCATTCCATTCTCCATAGTATGTCAATGGACCGATTTTGGGTGGCTCTTACACCCCAGGAGTACAACTTACACCCCATTTTGAGGTATGTTCTGACAGAGCCTGCCAGCCTCTTCAAATGTGGTAACCTACATGTTTCTACAAAATCCTTGCTTGGAGCTATGACCCGTCAAAGTCTGTCGCAATGCTCAATGTTAAGTCTATGGGACATTTTTGCTCACTTTTTCGCCCGCCGGGCGAACATCATACACCTAATCACTTATAAATGTCACAGCACACCTTTCCTCAATAATCTGCACGATTTGACACCTCATTCATGGGTCTATGACAAACGGGAGGAGTAGCGTGTCAAAGTTTTGTGTGGAATAATAATAATAAGTATGCAAGAGAACAATGGTGACCACTAATAATTACTAGGGCACTCGAGTTGTTGATGTTCACACTTGAATGTGATAGCTCCAAGTAGGTAAATGACCAAGCAACCAGGATCTCCCTTTAAAATATTAGTAATTTATCAAGATATGAGATATCAAGACTAAAATTATGTTGCAGATTCATTTGGAATCAGCAAACAAAAATTTCTTTACAACAGTATGTTTGTGGGTCAATTTGCACAGAAGCAAAATGAAAATACTTATTTTTGATGTATTTTGTTATGTCTGTTTCTCAACTACCCTTTTATTTATATTTATGTATTTGGCAGATGCTTTTATCTGAAGAGACTTGTTATGATGGCATACTTTTATGTCAGTTCCCTGCATGTTAATTTTGCTGGGAAACAAACCCAGATTTTGGGGTTGCCAAGGTTGAATCGAGCCAAAATAACGTGTTATTTAGTCCCTGGAATGCAAATTTTACCTGTGGAGTCCCGCCAAAGATGCAAATTTTACCCCCCAGACGGTGATTTTTTACTATGGGACCCCCTTGTAATGCGATTGGGCTAGTTTTGGGCTAGTTTTGAAGAGCAGTTAAGCAGGTTTTGTTGTGAAAACCTGGCAACCCTGATGCTTTTCCACAATTTAAAATGTAAAAATGTTTTTAAAATAGTTTTTAAAAAGTTACAATACTGTAAAATGTACAGTTTGTGTGAAAAATGTTTTTAAAAAAAATCATATGTATGTGTGGTTAATGTTAAAGTTTTACCGTTTGTACCCCATAGTGTAATTTTTGGTAAATTATACTGAATCTAGTTAGGGTCAAACTGACCCACACATCAATGTGGTCTTACCCAGATTTTTAATATAATACAAGGGTTATAAAAAAATGCCAGAAGTAAGAAAACAATGTACCTGCACTGTATCTACGTTGAAGAACGACTGATAGTATTCAAACGTCCAAAAACCACCAGTTTGTTTTTCGCCTGCAAGCAGCTGTGGGAACAATGAACAAACTGGTTTAACCCATTGACTGTAAAATAAGAGGCATGTGAAATAAGCAGCCACTTGTGAGCTAATTTCCCCGTTTTGTTCTGCAGCTCACCTCTGAACTCTCTTGCTGGTTGTCTTCATCGTCTGACAGATCCACTTTAACTTCTCCAGAGGAGGCTGCAGCAATGCTGGAGCTGGAGATGCTGAGGGTTGCAGCTCCAGGATTTGAAGACAGGAGATCTGCGGCTTCCTCAAACTCTGGAAACGTGCAGGATGAAGATTAAAGCAGAGAGACAGAAAGACAAGAACAAAGTGGCACATATCAGAGGCACAATTACCCTGAAACTGTAGATCATCTGGACTAGCCATGACTGGAGATCTCAGGGAGCTCTCATAAGAATACTATCTGCGAGGGGAAAGAGCATAAACATTATCATTCGACAGCCGTCAGCACTAAAATCACATCAGATTTTGACTAACTCACTCACCTGGCTGCTACAATATGGTAATCCTGCAGTGTGCCAACGCTGACTCCTTCTGGAAACTTCAACAGTCGAGCTTGTTTTAAGCTAGCAGGTAAAACAAAAATAATGGTTTCGTCAGCTCGGATGCTTTTTAACCGTATATTTTAATGAACTGATATTTTAAAAATCATTGACCGATTCTATTGTAGCCAGAGTGGGTTTGATACCGTCTTAATACACAGGGATTTACCGTTATCGTCCCCATGTTCCACGTCACCTGCAGGATGCGTCAAAACATGATCACGTGACCGGAACAAAGCCGGAATTAAAACCGTTTATGTTTTTACCTGTTCATATTTTTTTTTACAGTATATTGATGGCTCAAAATGAAGGATCGTCAAGGCATGTTGTATTATATCTTAAACCAATAGGTTATGAAATAAAACCTCTGTGTATTGTTTTTATTATTGTTGTTGACTACTTATGATAAAATAAATACAATTTTCTGACTGTTATGTAATAATTAAATACTTGTGACAAACATATTTATTAATACAGACGTATATGAAATTTTCTTGTACAATAAATTCATATTCGCTTGCCAAATTCCACATTCACAGATCCAATTATAGACCACTTTATTTTGCTTTTATAAAAGAAATTTAGCAATACCTCATATCAATTAAATTGTCTAAAGATAAAAAGCTTTAAAAAACATTAGGTAAACAAAACATACCCTCCCTTCTTTTGTTTTATTGTTTGGTGTTTAACGTGGAACGGAAAAAGGAATTTTGTGTTTCCCGACCGGACCAATAACATTTCACGTACTGTGCGTCTCGCCATTTTGGCTCATCAGTTTCAGTTTCACCGCCGCCACCGTTACTGCGTCGGGCCAGTCTTGAAACTGTCTGCTGAAAGCTCTTCCTGTGCTATATCCGCCGTGAACTGTGAACTGTAACACTTCGTGAGTTCATTTGCTAACATGGCCGCCTCGTGGCTGCTGAAGAGATGGTGCTCCACAGCAGCCACTGTGACAACCAAGGGCACAAGATGGCAAAGACTGATAAACAGTCGCGCAGGTAAGATTAAGCCACACTTATTCTTTTTCCTTCTGACATAAGCAGAAAGATAGTGTTCATATTACCTTTAGGTGGTCAGTCAAGTGAGTCAAGTTTACATTTCTTTTAGTTATCATCTGAATTTACTGCAATGCAGGCGTGTTAAATTTATCTACAGAAATACAACTGTATTTGTACGTTACTAGTTTGCTAACTATTTTTTGTTTTTGCTAACACTAAGATGCTTCCGTATTGCATGCTATATTTTATTATTATTATTGCTGCATTATTTCACGTACATTGTGACAATAAGAAAATTGTATTTTTTGAATGTTAATCAAGATCTGCTATTTTCTTCACTGTTTTTAGGTGTATGGTGCCGTAGTCTTTTAAGTGATTATAAGGAGGCTTGTCGTGAGGCAGTTTTGGGGGCCCGGGAGCAACCCCTCAAAGCTTCAGTGTACCTGGGTCTTATGGGAGGAATGTACGCCTGCTGTTACACCAACCCGGACGATGGTTCCTTTGAGACCAGCCTGCTAGAAACCTCCAACCGTCTGGCTCTCCTGTCACCATGGATACGCAGTGGCACCTCAGATGGACATGTCCAGACCATTGTGAAACTGCGAAATGAGGGCAGGCTGCACTATGTCAGTTTGGGCATTGCCTCTTTGGCTTATTACACAGACTACAACTCTGAGGCCAGCCTGTATGAGGCGCGTTGTTCAGCAATCTCTGTGCCCTGGACAGAGCTGCCAAAACGTGTGCTGGATGTGGGCTTTGCAGGACGCTGGTGGGTGCTTGATCATAAAATGAAGTATTTTGATATAAATGAGGAGGAGTTCAAACATCTTCCTCCTGCTCTGGTGGCAACAGTCCCCCCGTCAGCACAGATAACTGAAAGGAACGAAAAGCTTCATCAGGAATCGTGGAAAGCTGTGGTGATGGAGGATGAGAGCTATGAATTAGATAGTATACAAAAAGACATGGACATATCCGATAAAGGAAAGGAAAGCAACACAACATAGAAAGATGAACGTGTTAACTTTGTATTATCTCACAAATGACCCCAGTGATCGTGCTTGCAAGAATCAGCTGTCGATAAGAAATGAAAAGCAAAAGATATGATAGCGGAAATCATTATTATAACGTGTTTATGGAAGTAAGCAATATTACAATGTATTCTGTAACTTCACTGCTAAAGTTGTGCACATAAGTGTGACAGGATGACTACAAAACATTAAAGCATCTGCAATGTTTGCTGACCTTGTTTTCTATGACAGAATAGCACAAAACTTAATGAACTGATCAAAAATATATCCCTTTGTCAAATAACCTTTGTTTTATAGAGTTATAGAATGAATATATATATATAGATAGATAGATATCGATATGTGTATATATTTATATGTATATATTTATTAATAAAATTCAGTTTTCCAAAAAAAACTTTATTAATAAATATATATATACACACACACACACACACACTATATATATATATATATATATATGTGTGTGTATACATTTATTAATAAAGACTTTATTCATTTTTCCCAAAAAATGTTTTCCAAACATTTTTCCAAAAGAAATTTCTAATTTCTATTCATTAAGCAGCACACCTGTTTTCAGCATTGAGAAGAAATGTTTCTTTACCAGCAAATCTAACCCTAACCCATATTAGTATGATTTCTGAAGGATCATGTGACACTGAAAACTGGAGTAATGATGCTCCATCACAGGAATAAATTACATTTTAAAATAGCTTAAAAAAAAAACTAGTTCTTTTGAATTGTAATAATGTTTCACAATATCTTTACTGTATTTTTGATTGATGAGCATATAATTTCTTCGTAACTAACCAATAATATTTTTGCTGGCTTTTTAAAAACAGTTAATTTAAAAAAAGAGTCGGTTAATTATGTCCATTAATCCCATTACCTTTGACCTTCTGTTTCTGTGGCCGACTTTGATTCATTTTCAGGGGAAATCCTCTTTTACATTAATCTCTTTACTCTTCCTCTCTCTGGCTTGTCTTCCTCCATTAGTCTTTCGCTCGCTCCCCCATGCAGTCCTTTCTAAGATGGTTGGTATTGATTCACTGGCTCATGGAGCAGCATTCGTCTCTTTTTTTCTGATTGGTATCTCAGCTCCTGGAGAGGATTGTTCATTCTGATCATGCAGTTCTCCAGCAATAAAGCATGTAATCGCAGTGCTGACCCGTTCATGTCAAACTAGACCAGATCATAATTATAGTAAAAGGCCAAATAATGAAAGTAAAGGATAGTACAAACTTGATGATGAAAAGCACTTAAGATACACTAATGAAGTAGGAGCCCATTCAAAGACGTTTCCATAGCATAGCAGTGGCAGACTGCAGGGGCTTATCTGTGTGTAACTTAACCCCGCTACAGTCAGTGTTGAAATAATAATGTCATTAGGGTGCATTTACAAACTGCCTTACAGAAATATTGCATGTCACTCGAGACGAGTATTAATGAGAGAAGACCTATGGCCTGCTTTAGGCAAAGGCTGAACCATCTGAAATCCTAACGATCCCCTTTTAACTTCTCCGCTGTTATAAATGACTCTTACTGTTGTATATTGAAATGGTCACTTAGCATTATCACACCGCTGTTATCCAATCACTAAAGATTTTCAGCCGGTAGGAGGATGTTGCTTTAGCCTTGGGCAGCGGTATCTGATGTGCCTCAATCCTCATAATGTACTGAAGCACTCTGTCTGTCCATCAGGGTGTCCACAGGGACCCAGACATTGGCTGATTGCTAAAATGGAGGAGCTTTTCTAACAGCGTACCGCTCTCTGTAAGACACTCTCAGCTCCGACACACCACCGCTGCGTCCCAGTGCTTTTAAAGTGCTGTCCCTGGCCTGTCTTATTGCCTTCAAGCTCACTGAACTGAGATAACTAGGCAGTGGGAAGCAATGGAGTGGAAGCCCACCATGTTTTTTTCAGGTAGTGTCGCTGCTGTCTTGTTTGCTTTTTACTAGGCTAAATGATGAGAGAGATGGAAATCTGGTACTCATTCATTTTTGCATTTGTTTTGTCTTTATATTTCACAGATTCTTGGGTCTCGATTGTCAGAAGCAACATTTTCCCATAACACCGTGAAACTAAAATAGCTAATACAATATTTAAGGGACAGTTCAGCCAAAAATGAAAAGTCTGTCATCATTTACTCACCCTCATGTCATTCCAAACCTTTTGTGACGGACTTTCTTTTTAGGGAACACAAAAGGAGATTTTCTGAATGTCCAAAACTATTGACTTCTATTGTGTGGACAAAAAAAAAAAAAAAAAAAAAAAATACAAAAAGAAAAAAAGAAATGCTACTTGTTCAAGTTACTTTGAATGAGCTAAATGAGCTAAAGCAACAATTATGTAAGCAATATTTTGTCACAACTTAATTTCATTATGTTCAGTCTGCTGTAAAAAAAAAATAAAAAAAATAATAATACATTTTGACCTACATGAATAATTTTTGTTGACAATTAACTGGACAGTTGATCTGTAGATCCCTGACTGCATTAGGAGAGGGAATGTTAAAATTAAGTGAAATGTTATGTATTTTTCATTAAAGAGAAAGGCTTGTTAATGTTTAATGCTCACTTATGATGGATATCTAGAATAATTTCTATTGTTTTGAGGTTTTGTGGTTACCATTATACTAAAGGAGGCAAGATGATGATGAGCAATAATTTTATGCTAGAAGTACATACCAGTTATGAGATCAGTCACTACTTACTTGCTCATTTCATGTTACATATAACAATAAATGCAACTGTCTTTTTCATGCTAACATGCTAGTTATCTAATAGTTATCTTAGCATAATAGTTAACACAGAAACTTTCATTCCTTATTTGGTTCAGCAAAACATTATTTGTTTAAATAAACTTGTTTTAGTCTTGTTGTACAGGCCTAAACTAATTGCGTGTAAAAGTTTTACTTAATTTAATTAAGTTCATTGAATAAGCTTAATTGAATTTCTTTTATGTTCCACAGAAGGAAGAAAGTCAAACAGGTTTGAAATGACATGAAGGTGAGTAAATGATGACAGAATTTTCATCCCTTGTACTATATTACAGTCTCCCTCATTCATCCTTCGATCGACTTGGATCCTCCCCCACCCCCCACAACCTGTCCTGTATTGACTATTGACTGTCACTCTATCCATATACTCAGCTGCCAATGTCAGACAGATACGGTGGCTGAGGCTGATCAGTGGTCAGTCTGGAAAGGGGGAGCTTAGGGTCAATGAGGACATGTTGGGAAGGGGGTGAGGGAGTCTAGCCACGGCTCTGACCCCAGTGACCACATCTCCACCACCCCCTCCCATTATGTCTGATCAATATGTCACTATAAGCGAAGAGAGAATGGAAAGCGCGAGGGGGAGGAAAATGTTAAAGGCACGTAGACGCGACCAGACACTAGATCCGTTAATGCAGCGTCTGAAAGTAGTATGAGTTTAGCAGTGTCTGTTGGGAAAATACTTTACGCAATTCTTCTGACACCACACATACTTCACTCAGATGTCTATTTGAAAGCTTAATGCAAAGCATCATGCACATGCTAAATGCATTTATATGCCTGTTACATTTTTGTATGATCAAGAAATTGTTAAATATATTTATACTACAGGGTTGTTGAATGCTCGAATCTGATTAAGGTGTGCAGTTATTTTCAGGGAAACACATGGCTAAAGTGGTTCTAGCAGGTCTTGACTGCATTACAGTTCCATTTCACTTCCCCAAATGATTTCAGTTATTTCAAAAGGTCCTTACAGCCTACAACCACAAAAGAAACAAAACCCACAATGTCACTGACCAATCAAATAAATATAGAATAAAAACAACGAATTATGATGTTTTTTTCCACAAAATACATTTTATTACGTCCTGAAAGCACATACTCTCTTAAAAGCTACAATTCTCATCAGCGGTACTAATCATAATAACTGTGCTGTTCTTGAGGTTGATAAACTTACAGTTTCGCTATTAGTAGAGACACTGCTGCCGTGAGAGCCGCACAGACTCAGGTAAACTAAATCACATATGCTCATTCTCTCTCTCTCTCAACTGTGTTAATAACTGTATTAAGTCTATCAATGGCTCAAGAACCATTGAATTATTAGAAAATAATGCACAATTCCGCTTCGCGTTGTGGCCGCATTACCACCTTGGTGTGCATTATTTTCTAATAATTCAATGGTCCATTGTCAATTATTCCTTACATACGCAGATGACTCACCTATATTGCTCAACGGATTTCAGCTCCCTCCGCCACTGCCACTCCTCACTCTCGACTTGTTCCTATCACAGCCAGGGATACGGGGGGAATAGTGTGGGTTCGGGCCAAAATACAGAGCTCTGAGCCCTCTCCTCGGACAGCATGCCAAATACATATACTCTTTACTCTATCTGAGTTTACTCTATCTCTATTTTCAAAGTAGCACTCAACACAATTCATGCATGAAAACAACATTTTCCCCTTTAAGAACATAATAGTACATCAGAGGTAAGTAACATAATCCTTTAGCCAACAAGGCTTCCGAACATCAAGTTCTAGTGGTATGAGTTTGTGTGTGTAGCAAGCAGTATTCTCAGATGGAGTTCTTGGTGTGCATGGAAATGCAGTGAGATAGGAAGCATTCCATTGCTCAGAACATATATGCCCATCCCAACTCCAGTATCAGTAAACTTTTAGTGTCCTTTAGAAACATGCACAGGGTTCCGTAACCCTGACTTTATCCCACTCCTGAAGCACCCCACTTCAGTGTACTTTTCATTTTGTGTTGCGGCCTTATAATCCTTTGGTGAACCGTCATGTCAGTTGTTGTTTGTTTCTCACCTCTCCCTGATGTCCTTCGTGCGCTATGGAGACTAGCACAGATCGAAGAGCAGCAGGAAAAATCGGCCATGACAAACTCCTCATCAACATCATCAACAGGAACTGGAGCAGCAGCATTATCTGCAGGAGAAGCAGGTAAGGGCAAACATGATAGATAATCAGCAGGGGCATTGAGAATCACCTGTACATATGATTCATCAGGAAGAAGACTCTCCATTGAAACAGTATGACTAAGAACAGCAGGCTTGTTGGTCGGAAGAGACACTTGTCCTTACTGAGCTACAATCCAGCAGCTTCTAATCCAGGGGTGTCCAGTCCCTCCAACCTCAATTAAACACACCTGAACCTGCTAATCAAGGTCTAACAAGGCATACTAGAAACATCCAGGCAGGTGTGTTGAGTCACGTTTGAGCTAAACTCTGCAGGACAGTGGCCCTCCAGGACTGAGTTTGGACACCCCTGTTCTAGTTGTTGAAAGAACTCTTGAAGTTCTTTGTCATGCATGGACATGTCATGTCCGTGGATGGGTGAATGTGATTTCACCAAGTACAACATGTTCCTGGATCAACATCTTTGTAGATCCTGAAACAACTTTTCAATCAACTAATCAGATTTGAGGGACAAGTTTACAATTTATGTCAAGTTTAGGATGGCACCGGTTTTCGGTGCTTTTACATCAATGTTATTCACCTATTTTTCCCCTCTGATTTTAGGAATAAGTTATGGGTAGGATTAGGTTTAGAGGTAGGAATAGGGTTAAGACTAAATTTTCGGACAGGAATGTTGTTCCATGATCAACAAAGTATGTTGATCCAGGAACATGTCTTACTTGGCAAAATCACATTGACCATCCATGGATGATAATGTCATTCAGGTAACTTTCAAACCCAGTCATCATCTTTTGAAATGCCAAAGGTGCCAGTATGTAAAAAATGGGACAGTCCGTCATAATAAAGGCTGTAAGGTCAAAACCATCCTCATGCAGCAACACTTAGTAGTAAGCATTAGCCAGGTTGATGGTAGAGAAAACAGTAGAACAGGGATGGGCAACTCTGGTCCTGGAGGGCCACTGCCCAGCAGAGTTTAGCTCTAACCCTAATCAAACACACCTGAACCAGCCAATCAAGGTCTTTAGGATTAGTAGAAAGTTATAGGCAAGTGAGTTTTTATCAGGGATGGAGATAAACTCTGCAGGACACTGGCCCTCCAGGACCGGAGTTGCCCATCCCTGCAGTAGAACCTATTAGAGCAGAGAGCAGTTCATCCATGTGTGACAATGGAAGAGTCCACAATCACTGCTTTATTTGACTCTCTGAGGTCAACGCACATCTTAATCTTACCTGACTTTTTTTCTGTGTAACAACAATTGGTGACACCCATGCAGAGGTGAACAAAACGGTGGCAGACGACAACGTTTTTGGCACACAGGTGTGATGGTTTCATCCAGCTTTACACAGTGTATAAAGTTTTTAGCACATCCAAACTTAGTTGACTCAGCAACAGTCCACTGAAAGACTAGCACAGGAATGGCAATAGGAGGCAGGACTTGATTGTTCTCAATCTTCACATGCAGTGCAGACATTAGATCCCTCCCCATGAGTGGTGTCCTTTACAATGAAGAATGTAGCAGGAACTGAGTGGTCATGTAGGGAATCGTTCACTGACAAACATCCAACCACTGGAATTTGGGTTTTTGAATATGTCACAAACCTGGCAGTGAGTTGAGACAGCAAAACGTTACTGAAATGGCATGCATAAGTGCTGTAGGGCAGAATAGATATGGAAGACCCACTGTCGATCACCAAATCCACCACACAAGTCTGTGAGTCAGAAGTAGGTATTCAGGTATAGGTAGTCACTGCGCTTGCAATGTTGGGAGTACCAGCTGAATGTGCCGTCTAAGTAAAGTAACTCCTTATAATTCAATTCCACAGACCTTTCTCTTGTTTGATGGCGCTGATTGGCACAGTTTAGCATATAACATCCAATCTTTTTACACTTCCTGCATGTTGCAGTTGCAGCCAGGCAGTTTGCAGTATTAATTAAGTGTGCCTCCAATCCACAGAGAAAACATGACTTCCTCTTCCCCACCTGAGCAGAATTAAGAGGTGCATGTGACAGTTTCCTAGTTTTACTTTGTGCTGCACTGCTTGAACCGGGTAACTTGGCAGGAATTTGAAACGGACTTAGCCTGATCGGCAGCAGATTCAATCTGGCTTGATATCGTAACAACTCTGTCCAGTGTGAGATCAGTTTCTAGTAAAATTTTCTCACGTATTTGTGGGGTAAGCACATTCTCCACTAACTGATTGTGATTCATTTTATCAGTACTGGCACCAGACTCACATGAAACAACAAGCTCTTGCAAAGCAACAACGTACTGTAAAACTGTCTAGTTTATGGAAGGTTAGCATGCATGAGTGTTGAATTTATCTCGGCATAGTTGAATAACAAGAGTTCAGTACATGGAAATGACATACAGTGAGTCTCAAACTCCATTGTTTCCTCTTTCTTGTGTAAATCTCATTTGTTTAAAAGACCTCTGAAGAACAGGCAAATCTCAAAATAACACCGACTGTTATGTAACAGTCAGGATCTTTAATATGTACACCCCCAACTTTTGCATATGCCAGCCCATGTTCAAGGCATTACACGAGGGCAGCCAGTATTAACGTCTGGATCTGCACAGCTGAATCATCAGACTAGGTAAGCAAGCAAGAACAGTAGCGAAAAATGGCAGATGGAGCAATAGTAACTGACATGATCCATGATTACATGATATTTTTAGATATTTGTAAATTGTCTTTATAAATGTTTCGTTAGCATGTTGCTAATGTACTGTTAAATGTGGTTAAAGTTACCATTGTTTCTTACTGTATTCACGGAGACAAGAGCCATCACTATTTTCATTTTTAAACACTTGCAGTCTGTATAATTCATAAACACAACTTCATTCTTTATAAATCGCTGTGTAATGTTAGCTTTAGCCACGGAGCACTATCAAACTCATTCAGAATCAAATGTAAATATCCAAATAAATACTATACTCACATGACCCGATGCATGCATGCAGTATGCATGACAAACAACTTGTAAAGATCCATTTGAGGGTTATATTAGCTGTGTGAACTTTGTAAATGCACTGTATTATAGTCGAGAGCTCAGGGGGGCAGGGAGCGTGTGATTTAAAGGGGCCGCAGCCTGAATCGGTGCATAGTTAATGACACCCCAAAATAGGCAGTTAAAAAAATTGATAAAAAAAAAATCTATGGGGTATTTTGAGCTGAAACTTCACAGACACATTCAGGGGACACCTTAGACTTATATTACATCTTGTAAAAGCTGGTTCTAGGGCAGCTAGTGGTTGAAATGGGTACTGCAGTTAAAATTCAAAATATTGTTCTCCCCGCCCCTCCTCCTCAGACACAAAGCTCTCGCAGGTTGCCAGTTTGAAGACACGCGACAGGAGTGACATTGGAAGCTCAGGTGACTTACACACTGTAAAATAATTAGTTGATTTATTGATTTATGATGAGTTGATATCACATTTTAATATGCTCCCATTTAAAGAGATTTTTATATAGATGCTGAGGCTTTTTAGGTCAAGTAGAATCTGCGATTTCTGATCCATTTTGTCTGCTGGCTTCCTTGGCTGCAATTCGCTGCATGTGTTTTCTGCCAACTGGCAACCCGGGGTGGCGAAATACTATTGGGTAAATTGGCAACGTGCGGTCTTGCCCAGATGAAAACAAAAACAGAAATTCCAAAATTCAAAGTAAAATAACTGGCTGTAGTAATGGTTTTCAGAGAAACTAGTATGTGAATTTAGCATGTTTAATAATTATCTGCAAACATATAATGGTATTTTTATGATTTAGTACAGTCAAAAACTTACATAGAGCCCCTTTAAATGTCTAACGTTCTGTGACACATGCTGTTCCAGTATCATTACTCAGAAAAGAACACTAAAATACTTTACACAGTAAGAGTTTATTTCATTACATTCAGTTATTTCAAACAGCTATATATACCTTTTGGTTCACCTCTCAATTGCCAAACCTTTACACATGAATAGAAGCCATATTTAAACCTAACATTAGGCTCGTTCGAGATGCATCGGCGCTGCTCAGACCGATCAGAGTATGATATCAAAGTACCGCAAGAGTGTTTGGAGAGCATACGACTACTTTTGAATCGCTCTTGTGTTACTTTGATGTCATACGCCAATCGGTCTGCACAGAGCTGATGCATCTCGAACAAGCCTATTTGCTCATGGAAGATTACTCCATCTGGTTCTGACCTCATGGGGGAGGGGGAGAACGTGGGATTTAAGTATGTCCTTATAGATCTTAATTGTTTTGAATCATTTTGGATGTAAATGTTGCATGTTGTAAATGTTGCATGTTGTAGAGTTGAAATGTAATGAATGTCTGTTTGTTTAAATCCTGTCATCTGTTTGTAACATATAGGTTTCCCCCTAAAATGATGTGTTCCAAAGGTGGGCGGAGCCAAAGCCTATAATAGAGCTCCAGGCAGCCATTTTAGGGGGAAGAGTAGGGTAGTGTGGAGGTTGAATTGCATTGGTTGCGGCACATTGGCATAGCCAACTTACATTTCTGTATATATTTTAAATAACTTTTTACTATTGCCACTGTATCTATCTCTTTGCATACCTTGGGAGAAACACATGTTTGCACCTTTCGGATTAAAACCATTTTGAACTGTAGTTTTAATTTTTGACCGTCACCTCATTTACCTCACTGGCCACTGGTACATCCTAATGGGCATGTTATGAACAGCCATCTTTGTGAGCAACAATGGCGAAAAAATGTCTAATCCTCGTCGCCAATATGTGGTGTTGTGTCAGGAGTTAGTAAGCAGAAATAAAGCACACGAGACAGACATAGCGAACTTCATCCATCTTGTTTACTCATCACTTAAGTTGTCACACATTACGTAATTACACAACAGTTTTCAAAATAGTAGTCGACACAATTCACACATTAACACAACATGTAGTCTTACTTGAAACAGTTAAACAAGTTACAATGAGCTCTTTCAAAAACGATTACTGAAGCTAAAATCCAAAAACCACAAAAATATGGATAATATGTGAGAATAATCAAAACACAAATGTGAAAATTAATAACCATAAATAAACATTGAGAATGTCCGACACCAAGCTGCATACACTATTTTTAGGGTAGTGGCTCACAGAATACAAAGGGTTAAGTGTCTGGCGCACAGTCAGGAAAGCATGAATGTGTGTGCATTTTGTTTAAATGAGGAGAGAGAGAGAGAGAGAGAGAGTGATGAGAGAGAAACACAGGGGAAGGGGGTAAGTATAAAAATATAAATGTCTGTCTGGAGTGTGAAAATGTTTGAAGATGGGAGGAAATACAGACGGAACAGGCACCCAAAAGAGAGTGAGAAAAAAGGGTGCGCAAGAGAGTAGGGTGGGGATGAAGGGGGAGGGAAGGAAACGAAGAGTGAGGGAGGGAGGGAGAGAGAGAAGCAGAGGGAGAGGGAGAGGGAGAGGGGGAGGATAAGGAAGCAGAGCATTCACAATTTTCATTCAAACTGACACAGCCTGTGTATCCCGGTTTGCACTCCCCACTCCCTCTCTCTACACCACACACACATACACACAGAGAAAGAGAGAGAGAGAGAGAAACACCAGACCGTCTGCAGTTAAGTTAACAGCGGCTAGAGGACAGCTTCAAGAAGAGTGAGAGACCGGGACGAGAAAACCCGAGGAGACCGGCGGAAGTGGTGAGAATGGAAAGAGGAGGTATGGAATTCACAAAGAGATGTCAGGGTGGAAGGTGAGTAGGGAGAGGACGAAGAGTTTTAAAATAGAAGAGAGAAAAAGGGAGGTGGAGGAATGCAGGGGTGGAACGGCCAAGCTCGACGTATGGAGGGGGGCAGAGATCGACTGGAGCCAGACTGGGTGTATGCATCTGAGAGAGTCACTGTGGTAAGTGTGTTTTTCTTCTCGAACCCCTGCCACCTCCCTAAATGAAGAGCCTGTGATCTACTGTGACTGTTTGAGCGCATACGAGAAGACTTTTCCATTAGGATGCATTGTCATGCTATTAGAATGTGATACAAATTTGATTTGACAAATGTGACAAGTGTTGCTTATGCGGTCAGACATCACTGCAGGACATTTTAATGTGATGTTATCCACCAAGGCATGCATGAGTGTTGTGTTTGCATGTGTTTGTATGCTAGTTAAAGCTTTGGGACATGTTCTGGGCTTGTATTTTTAACATTTTTCTTTTTTTTAAGAAACATAAATGTCTTTTATTTCAACTAACTTTGACTAATTGTTGGATGTAAACATTAGTTAGAGAGTGGAATGGTCTCCTAATGGTGTGTGTGTGTGTATGTATGTTTGTGTATGCATGTGAGGTGATATCAATCCCTATGGAAGTGAATGGCAATTGGATTAAACTATTGATTTAGTCTGGAGCAGGTAGACATACACCCAGTCGGCCAGACAAGGGGGAAGGGCCATCCACATTACTGCAGACATCTTCATCAATAATCCTCTCGCACCCAAAACTAAACCAACAGCAGTGACTAGCACAATAATGGCACGTGAATTGTTTGGATGTGCTATAAATGATGTTTATGAAAGTTCGGGAGGAGTACATTCAAATGATACCCAATCAGCACGAAAGGCGGCCTATATATACATAGCCGACTCACCTATGTTCCTTTGCAGTTTTCTGCATCCCTTGCCAAAACTCCATTTGCTCTGTCCGATTATTTGTAAGTGCAAACTCGTGAAATTACCAGCTTTTGCACAGATACAGACTACCATGTGAATTTATTTCACATGCATGTTACAATGTGCTACTTCTGAACTTTTTCCTTCAAAAGAAATGTGAGGACTGTCTTTGTGCTATGACTTATTTGTATTGCTTTTATGTCTGTCAACTTGATGTAATTTTTACTACTTTTAAATTGTTGATTCTTTTAAAAATTGTTTAATGCATTTGTCAGATATGCTAAAGTTTCCTAATTACGTGTTTTACACCCTAAAATCCTGTTTTAAAAGTTTCCCAGCGAACTTGTCTGGTCCACAAAACTGGCTGTGATCCCTATGAACTCATTCACCACAGGGTCATGAGTTCAAGTCCCAAGTGGGGGAGGGGGGCTGCCATGGTAGCCTTATATTTTCTTCCAGACCCTTCCCCCTTTCTTTTCCGCATCTCACACAGCCGTCCTATCGACGGCTGGACAAACACAAACATCAGGCCTGTTACTTTTGCCTGCTCATATAGTCAAAAGATCGCCTCGTAGGCCAACAGCTGGTCCCATTTTGTGAAAATATGGGCTTTGAGAGCAGTTTCTTTGCAGTTTTTGATGGCAAATAGTTGTCATGTAATGCATCACTAGTTTCAAAAGTCCTGTAAAACTTGCTTTCATGTTTGAGATTGCATACACACCGCGCCGTCTGTTTGCACGTGCATACGTGAGCGCGTTCCAAACACATCGAGCCAACAAACGGACGAGGCGCATTTCAGACAGCCCCTCTTTCATAGGAAATGAGACCCTTTGACCTTTGCCATTCAGTCTGTCTGGAAATGCCGAGCCTGGAATCGATCAACACCCCCTTGCCCAGACATGCACTCACCACCTCCACTCTTCTGCCCGCTCTCTCGATTCCTCCTTCCCCCTTCCATTTTTCTTTCTCTCTCCAATCAGCAACCCCCTGTTCCCGCTCACTCTCAGCTCCTGGTCCCTTCCCCCCACGATCAGATAATAGACCCCACAGAGCTCATGCTATACTTCATGCAGAGCTCAGCGCCCACTTCCCTGTGCATATGACCAGATCTCCACAGCCCCCAGTGCTCACACAAAACTTCCCCTCAGCGACTGTGAGTGCACAGTCCCATATGGCTCAAAAATCTATTTGTCCTGGCCAAAATATATGCTAAATACATGCTTAAGGACATGTATTTTTCAAATCAACAAAATTTACTGCAATATGTAATGCAATATTGCAATGTATTTTAGGGGGGAAGAAAACACATTCAGTCTTAAAATGCTGCACTTTGGGTAAATGCAAAATGTGTGTCCATTTATATATATATTTATATATATATACAACTTATTTACTGTAGGCATGGGTCATAGATTCGTTAATGTGGTTAACATAATTGAAACTAGTTGTAAGCAATATTATGTGAGGTACATAACTGTGTTCATGTCAATTTTTTAATGTGCATGTCTAAAATCACACAATTCCAGCAGTACCCAAAGTATGTGTCAGTCCCAGGCGAGTCTCAGTGAACATTCAACGCTGTCGGTGAGTTTGCAAGTCAAAGAAACCATCGAGTGTTGAGTGTACCCTGCCTCTCGAACACACTCCGACCACATAGACCTTCTGAGTGCCAGCAACTACATGTGCGAGTCCATTTTGTTGCTGAGCTGGCCAAGATGGCTGCTGTAGTGTCTCTAAAGCTGTCCCAGCTGATCAGTGAAGCGAGAGACTGTATTCTGCATCTACTGTCACGGCTCTGAGTCCTGATTCACATTCATTGCTGTCGGTGGGTTTTTATCTCTCTGACTCGCCGGACAATGAATGAGAACTATGGCCCTTCCTGCGCTAATGTACACCAAAGCTGTGGGTTGAGAAAATAAGGACTGTTAATCTTTTTCACTATTAGACATGTCACTCAACCCATGTACATCAAAGAAGGTCAATAAACTGGGAGTGAAATGAGAATTGGGAATCTGTTGTTGTCTTTTACTGCATGTTGTGTGAGTGTGAGTTAAAGGGAAAGTTCAAGCAAATATGAAAATTCTGTCTTCATGTCATTCCAAACCTTTATGGAACACAAAAGAAGCTATTATTCCATAGTATTCAAAAATAGTTTCTCTAAATTCCAGAGAAGAATGTCATACAGGTTTGGAATGACATGAGGGTGAAACATGCGGCAAAATTATTATTTTTTTAGTGAACTATCCCTTTGAATACTACAGACTATGTTTTCTTTTTAAGTATATTCATGGTGCCAGTGGTTTGAAAGCCACAGTGTCTAAGGAAAACCCTAGAGCCAGCAAACCGGCTCACTGACCAATGTGACCCGCACAGACAAAGACAGAGTCAACATTACTCACAGCACAGTGCTCTTCCTCGGGCACAGTGTGCATGTAGCTAAAAATGGTTTGGCGAATCTAAGAGGTGGATCACCAGGGAAACTGTCATGACTCTACAGAAGGTGTGTACTGAACTCCTCACAAGACAAAGCTTTGAATTTTGAGACTAAATAAAGGAGCTCTTCAGGAAATGTGTGCTATTATTAGGTTCCTTGCACACTTAGAGAGAACAGGATTTAATGAATGAACCCATATGTTTTGGGGTTCTGTGACAGAGCTGTTCCCACACTGTGAACAAGAGCTTCACTTTACCTCCCACTGGCAGCAAGTCATTAGAGAACTACAGCTATGAGCAAGAGTGAATCACAATCTTCAGTCGATTACTATCACAATGGTCCTATTCCTAAACAATAATACATTTATGCCACATGCTGTGTTACATCAGAACATAACAATATATTGTTGTGAGTCTTTGACCCAGTTCATTGTGCTGGCGGTTCAAAGGGGTCGGCAGCCAATTAGACTGTGACTTCAGTAATTGGGTTTGACCAGATTGGTCCAAAGGCAGGGAAAGGGAGCCTGATTGGAGAAGTCAGCTGTCTGATCTGATTGAAGACTTCACTGTAATCAGCAGCAGCACAAGACTCTGTGCTGGCCACACTCTCCACTACCCTCAAAAGACTGATCACTACCAGACAGAAAAATATGAAACTTACAATACTTAGTATATCTGCATCTATGTATTCCCTCCCTCTCTGAGAAATTCATTCATTTGTTACATTGACTCCTGCAACAGCTTTAACACAGAAGCTCAGAATGCATCACTCAGACGTCACTCCAAGGTTATATATATATATATATATATATATAGAGAGAGAGAGAGAGAGAGAGAGAGAGAGAGAGAGAGAGAGACTGTACATTATATTTTTTGCTTAATTTAAAAAAAATCAGCAGAAGAACATATTTAGGTTCTGTAATTTTTAACAGCTATAATAGATATGCATGATATAGCAATGTTTTGATAAATACCAGCTACCCTTTAATACAAAACCTCATCATCAGTGTTTAGTGGATCCAGGTTAATGTTAACTGTATCCTCATCCCTGATAGAAGGAACAGAATAAGACACAACCATAAATATATAATAAACATACTTTCACATGTTAATATCTCTCCCTGCCACATACAGACATATCAAACTTTATCTTCTTTCTTACCTCTGTGTTGTATACAGTCTCCACTAGTTATTATTATATAATTTCAGTCCTCTCTGGCAGTCTCCCCAGGTCATGCGTTACCTTTGCTTTCACCCACACACCACTCCATTTCCCGGGTCAATGCCGCTATCAACCTGAGAGCATTAGACATTTGAAAGAGAGGTGAAGGGAGGTCAGAGACACTTTGTCTTGTCATCACACACATCCATATCTCAGATAATGCTGAAAAGTACTCCTGTCACTAGATACTTTTCTGGTGTACCACTTATTAGTAGAGGCTAAACACAGTAGGGAGTACATAAAGACTATGAAAGCTTACTGTGATTAAAAAAAAAAAAAAAAAAGTTTAAATTTAGAGGACATTTCGCAAAGTCTGTGAACTTTTCTGAACAAAGATATGATCTTCTACAAAGATGTAAAGTTCTACAGTCCCAAAACAATGAAAGCACAGAGTCTATGGGCTCTGACTTGGTTTCAACCGCTGAGAAGGGCAATGAAGGTACGCGGCTCGAGGAATTTGAGCCTCCTGTGAATTCTAGACGCAAATCCTCTCGGCAGCCCCTTATAGAAACATATGTCAACAAGAGACTGTCTAAAATTGGAGCCATCATTTCAACTTAGCACGCGGTGAGAGTAAAGCCAGAAAACAATAAACATTCATAACATGGTTTCATAGTGACTGAGCACCACATGAAAGCGTAAGAGAGACTGAGAGAGAGGACAAAAAGCGGGTCACTCTTTAAACTGTGCGAACACAAAAACAGTTTTTGAAAAGACGATTGGAAACATTTCAACAGACTGTAAAGCTCTGACACAAAGCTTCTGCAATTCTGAGCAATACACTGAGGCACAATCGCACACAGTTGGATGATAGATTTGTATTCATTATCATGGCAACAGAGTTCTGGCGAAGAGAGAAAGAAATTGAGAGTGCGATCTGGGCAGGCCTGCAGGGCTGTTACTTCTGTCTGCACTGATGATGAACAGTCACTCGGTCATCCCCAGTCTGCACACGCACCAGAGACCTGCATCACAACACGGTGCGGGCATCCATCGCAGGCACGCAGTCATAATTCATCCCACTGGCAGCTTGCAGGGGTCAACGCAACATAAAGTGCCGCACATGAGCGGAACACAAAGGAAACATTTTGTGATGGCTGGAAGATGTGCATTAGAAACAAACTCTCTCTTCACCCATTTGTCTTGCGGTTGAAAGATAAGAACTCTTCACTGCTTTAAAATGCAGATGTATAAAGCAGGTATTTAATCACAGAGATAAGACAGGGACCTTCACATAAATAAACAAATGGCTTTTGTGAAAATCATGATCTTAATAATCAAAAAATCCTCTGAATCATTCTAAAGCAAATGTATTAGTTGTATACAGAGGCACTTTAGGTAGTGAAGTGATGCAGAAGCCACAAAAGAAATGACCAAAAATTCTAATGATTCAGTTTGTATATTAATTTTTTTTTTTTTTTTTTACTGGAGTTTAGTTATATAAAGTTTTATATAAAACTTTTACATTTTACATTCTAAACATTCTAATTTTTACATTACTAAAAAAAAAAAAAAACTCTAAATATAAAAGGTGAAAAAGGCTTTGAGAGCCACGAAACAGTTAGCGCTAAACCCTACATGATCTCTTGAGAAAACATAAGTTCTGTCATGAAACTCTAGATGGCGCAGACTGATGGGCTCTTAAGGGGCCGTTCACACAGAACGCGTCTTTGCATCTAAAACCGCAGCATAGAACGCGAGAGTCTCGAGATGCGCCTTTGAGACGTGATGTAATAATGACAATAACGGAAATAATAGAAATAGGCAAACTGCAGAATTTACAGATACAAGTTTTGACATGGAAAAAAAGAAAATAAGATAATAATGAGCACCTCCTCCGCCATGTTGCTATTATATAAAACAGTTGTCATGCCAACTCGCAAACGCTTGCCCCGTCTCAGAGTTCTTCTGATTGGTCCACTGTTTTGGAACTGACATTGATGAGCGGCGCTGCGTGTAAAAGTTGAAATTCTAACTACTAACTTGACACGGCGTCTTAAAAAAGCAGCGCTCATGTGTGGGGCGCTGCAAAAGACGTGAGACGCGAGCGTAGCGGTCATGCACATCCGTCAAGCGCGTGTTTACATAGAAAAATAATGGGAAAGTTGCGCATTGGAATAGAAAAACGTGTTCTGTGTGAACGGCCCCTAACTCAAACTACTTGCAATCACATCAATCTCCATGGGGCACTGCGAATTTGTTCCTGCTGTATCAGTAGCCAATGAGTTTGCTGCTCAACTTTCAAATACCTCGTCAGGATTTTCTGAAGCATTTGCAACATTGTTCCAGAAACCCTCCACCTTCCCCAGCTCCACCTGTACAGAGCAGCTATGAGAAATTTACAGCAGCAGCATGTCTTACTTGCTCACAGCAGCGGGTTGTGTATGTATTGGCCATAGCAAGTCCGTACTTGCTCTGCAGCAACAGCATCAGCATCAGCATCAGCGTAGCAGATCTATACAGCCAAGACCAAACATATCTATAGTGTGATATCCATTACAATGCCAAACACTCAGAGAGTTGTCATGACAGAACTACGTTTTGGTCATTTGCACGAAAACTGTCAGTGAACTGTCAGTGAAATATTTGATCATAATAAAAATGTAGAAATTTATATAAATTCAGCACCAAGTGCAGTTAGGGACTGAAACTCAATTCGTTCAATAGTGTGTGTACCTTGGTGTCAATTGAATGAAATGTTGGAAATATGTCATGTACAAAAAATTATCATTAAAAAAATCATATTTTTAAAGAAATATTGCAGTATTTTTTATATTGCCTTTGGATAACTGTACAAACTTCAATAATATCAATATCAGAATGGCAAACAATGATTTGGCTCATTAGGTTACATTACTTTAGTCCTTCTTTATCTCAGTTTCAGTTGCGTGTAATATCATTAACCAGCCTTGCAGCGCACCTGCAGGTGTTTACCTGTAGACAATTAGTCTCAAACTGAATGTCTTCACAAAGCTTCTGTCAGGAGCTTCACGGTTTGTGCGTCACCTTTCCCTATCATTACAGGGGAAATTAAAGCCTCTGTGGCATGCATAGTGGGGGAGAGGTGTCCTGCATGCTGAAAAGCAAGTACTTATCTCCTTGAGAGAAAATTATATGTTTGCCGCTTTATCTCTTGTTAGAAAAAGCCTTTATTTTTATATTATTAAAAGCCTAGTATTTAGGGTTTAGATCTCAATACATTTTTATTTCAAGTCTCTATTGTAGTAGGTGCAGTCTGATCATGATAATAATGTGTTAAGATTTTCAGATGTAGATGCTGGAAAGGCTGGAGAAGAATAAGAAAATAAAAGACTTGGGGCTTGAACACAATACTGATTTTATGATAATATTACAAACCTTCAATAAAAAGATTTTTAAAAAAGTTATGGATTTCTCATAAAGTGCATATCGAACCATGCCATTCCAGCTCATTATAATAAATGTTTCCAAGCATTGCAGCCTAATTATGTATTTATGTCCTCAGGCAGGATTCGATAAAAAGAGAGAGAGAGCAAGACTTTATACATTAAACCGATCTAACCGCTATCTCAGCCACCCACATCTAAATATTATGGGGATTCAGAGTTCTCTTATTAGTCTTCATTGTGCTATTACTTTGATTATTTTGTATTATGGGCCTGAGTCCAACTCTGAGAAACATCTCTGCAATTATATATGATTTTATTATGTAGGGGATATTATGGGTCAGTATTGCAAAATAAACCCCACAAAGAACTTCTGCTAAGACAAAGTAGTCCACTACAACGTACAAAACAATCAGCTAAACAACAAGAGGAACAATGCAACAAATGCAACTTAAATGCAAGATAACGGCAGTTGCGTTTGTATAAAACAGTAAATAAATAAAAAATTCAATAAAAATCCATGCCATCCACGGATTTGCCTTGTTGACCACCAAAAAAGCTGATTGGTTTAAAAGTGGCTTCAGTGTGAGCTGTGCTTCATACATTGTTAAACTACTGACAATATATTGACCTTTTTGTCTGTAAAATTTTGCTGAAATTTCACTAAAGTGAAATTTACATAATGTACCTTTTCTTTTTTTCATGTTTGTATTCAGTTTATTAAGGTGCATCGTATTTTCTAACTCAAACAAAATCTCAAATTTTCCATTCGAAATTATGACTTTGTAAATGTAATCTTTCCAACGTGACTTGAAAGCACCATACAGAATATATTATAACAGTGAATATATTAAATATATGAAAGCCAATATTTGCTAAGGTTTTGTGAATTAGGATAAAACAAGCTGCTAAACCCTCAAGCCATCAATCAATTGTAATGTGAATTATACCCGATGAAAAATGGCACTGAAGATTCACTCCGTGAATGCCTTGGAAATCTCTTATCTGGCACAGGAACAGATCCCTGGGATTGGAAAGGAAATATAATTGTTACTGTGGTGCTGTTTATTACATTTTTTCCCTCATACCCATTTCTTTAAAGAGAAAATAATAAGTCAGTGAAGAGATATTCATCTCACTGACACTGAATGAGCCATACCAGCGTTAAACAACAAATCCACCACAGGCAGAAGAGGCCCATCTGATGGTGAGTTTAGTCAACCCTGACAACACCCCGCCAACCACAGTCTGTTTGTGTTGGTTATGCTGTCACGAAGACTCAGTTTCCAGTCCCTAGAAATGTCACAAACATTCAGAGTTGATGACAGCACTCATTCACATCATAACTCAACATGATCTATTACATTAACACAATGCCATTTGTGATGAAAAGCTCTGAGACATTTTATAAATGTGATCTCACTGGTTCAGTTTTGATTTATAGTTGACTATAGATTAAACATTTCCAAAGACTAGAAGTGAATTAACTATTGATCCCTTACTGGGCTGGGTCATACAGTGCAGGCTGTGATTTGTGAAGCGTGAAGTTTTAGCTGGTTAAAAAAATTAAATTACTGTATCTTATTAAGGTTAATTAGGGAATGATGTAGATGACTTTGCTCAGATTTCGACCAACATGGCTTTCATAACATGCAGACTATGACATGTTCTTCCTGTTGTTATGTACGTATTCACTTCTGAACCTCGTATTTGGACGCCACACTAAAGGAGAATTTAATCT
This sequence comes from Chanodichthys erythropterus, assembly GCF_024489055.1. Lineage (NCBI taxonomy): Eukaryota > Metazoa > Chordata > Actinopteri > Cypriniformes > Xenocyprididae > Chanodichthys > Chanodichthys erythropterus. Next base: position 38,739,722 of record NC_090223.1, read on the forward strand.
GGCCGCTGTCCAAACTAAACAGACTGGAGACACGGCATTACTACCTGACAGCCAAGGTACCACCTGTTTGTCACGGCCAGCTCACATACACCCACCCCTTTCATCCTCTCGTTTCTCTCTCTTTTCCTCTCAGTCTCTCCCCTATAGCTTTTGGCTGTCATTCTGAATGGGCATCTTGGAGCATCTGTGCCTGCCTGAGGCACTGGACTGTGGTAGATGTGGGTCAGAGCTGTAAATCTGTGTGGTCTTGTACCAAAACTGCCATTGTAACTTCAGGAGACACGGCAAAGCCAGATGCCAAGCGTTGCTGATGGATTGCAGAAGCAGCATGCAAAATAATAAAGTCAATAATGAAGGTCATAAGTCAACTTAATGGTTTGTCTGGAGCTTGGCCCTCCCTTTTCTAAATGAAATCCGAAGCGGAGGCATCCAAGTGAGGGAATTCCAGTTCATTACCGCCACCTCCTGGTCAGAGTCTAAAAAGTCATTTTTAGATACTTGACTGATATTATAATACATCATTTCTAAGATTCATACTTTTTCCTGATGATCAAGTGGCTTCCTTTATTGCTGCCGGACAGCAAAACTTGAATTTCAGAAGCACTGTATCTCTATTTTAGCTTTTTAAAAGTGCACTTGGCATCATAAAAAGTGAGGGCTGTGAGAACAGAGTGTGGAGAGCCTACAGTTGAAACAGTCTCTCACCCACTCATGCTGAGGAGCTTTGAGGGCCGAGGGCTGTTAAATGAGGAGGGAGATAATGAGAGAGAGGCAGCAGCATGGTAATCAGCAGGCCTCAATTTCCTCACTGATGCTCCAGATTAGCCCAGCCTCACAGGCTCCCTTAGGCATGTTTCATCTTCTCTCTGCCCTCAGAGAACAGTTTGGATGAAAGGCAGATCTTCTCCATCCAGTCTGCTTACGAACCTCATGCTGAGGCCACTGCGCAAAACTCTGTTGATAATCAAGGGGGATTTTTTTTCCTTCTCAATTCATTATCTTTTCCATTGCTCTCTGGTCCATTAGCTACACTTTAAGCTCTAAAAAAAATATAAAATATATATAATGTAGCATGCTCCCTGTGTTTTATGTCTTCAAATACACACTATTGATTTTAACTTCTACAGTTTCCAGAGTCTCACTGAAATAGAAGAAAATCAGGTTTTGTTATTACCATTTACTGGAAGTCTGGTGTATGGATCAGCCACAAGTTGACAGGCATCTGCAGCCAAAAATACTGCAAACAACAACAAAAAACTGAAATATTATGAAATATTAGAATAATAACTATTATTTAAATTCTATTTTAATATATTTTCAATAGAATTCATACCTGTGATGCAAAGCTGAATTTTCAGCATCATTACTTCAGTCTTCAGTGTCACATGATCCTTCACAAATCATTCTAATATCCTGATTTGCTGCTCAAGAAACATTTATTATTATTATCAATGTTGAAAACAGTTGTGCTACGTAATATTTTTGTGGAAGCATGATGCATTTTTTTCAGGATTCTTTGATGAATAGAAAGTTCAAAAGAACAGTATTTATTTGAAATAGAAAGTAACAATTGTAAACGTTTTAGTGTAACTTTTGGTCAATTTAAAGCTGCAGCCCGTGACCTTTTTTTTAAAAAAAAATTATAAATTTTTGAGCAAGTACATAACCAGCCAGTGTTCAAAACTATCTCCTTACCTTAGCCTGATTCCCAACAGTAAGCTTGTAATGTTTTATAATAAATTGATACTGGTGGGTTTCCGTGGGAAATGCAGAGGTTCGTCTTTGTGTCATTACGTCACATCTGTAAACAGAAAGGAAGGAGTCCCTGCATATAGGATGCTGCTGGTAGCGGATCATTCATAGTCTTTTCTCACAGCAGCTGCAATAATTAAACTTATCATTTTGATTGTGGATGTGGATTGGAATCCAGAAAGGTCGAAATGACAATCATCAGTGACTGAAGATTGAAAACTGGAGATTCAGCCATGGTCAAAAAGCAAAAGACTTCGGACTGCGGAGTGGCTACAGAAATTGAAATCTACAGGTAACACTAATACACACACTACATAGTCATGCAATGCTGACGTTGTTAACATTAACAATTTGAGAACAAAGTATAACAACAATGTAATAATTTGCACGGTTTGATGCTAAAAGAGCTAAGCGATCGTTAGATTTAATCACCATTGGCAGCGTGAATTATTGTCTAACGTTAATGCTTTTTCCCTCAGTTGGTCAGAACAAAAGTGGCAGAAATGTTACTTGTTCAGCTGACATTTTCTGGTGAAAATTCCTACTTTGGTCATACTTCAAGACTACAATCTGTGATTCTGAAGTACAGTATCCACACCAGTGTGGTGACTGACAGCACACATTAGATTCATCCGCGCTGAGGAGCTGTGCCGATGCACAACACGTAAAGATGATAATTCCGCAAAAAACTGCAATTGCAGGTTCCAAACAGAGATGGCAAATCTTACGGACAGCAGCTTTAATGCATCATTGCTGACTAAAAGTATTTTATTTATTTTCTCTTTTTTTTCTTTTTTAGCTGTGACATTACACTTGAGGCTTGTTAATGGAAAATCGCTTGAAATTGTTCTTGGCATTAATTCAGCTAAAGCTTCACAATAGTTATTCACAAAATGAGGATCTAAGTGTAAATCCAGAAAATTTGAACTGTTAGATCCACCTTGTGGCCAATTATGTAATAGCTATTCTTATCCCAGAAGAAATGAAATGCACATTCTGAAGTGCAGTTCTTTACTGATTGTGGATAATTGTCACTTTTGGCTTGTTTTGAACAATTCGGCTAATTTAGAGGCAGTATGAAACAGCAAACAGATCCATACTCTCTGAGAGGCATAAGAGACATGCAAAGCAGCAAGTATTTTGATTTTGTCCTGTTTTGAATGTGGCCAAGGATCACCTTTGTGCAGAAAGACATCATTTTGACCACAGTAAATGGAAAGCAATTTTTGAGCTCCATTAAAAAATGAAAATTCTGTGATTTCAGCAGTTTGGCGGTTTGACACGTGATCAGAATCATGATTCAACACGCTGATTCATTTGTGCTCCGATGCTTCATGAAGCAGTGTTTTGAAATCGGCCATCACTAAATAAGTTGTTATTTTGTTATTTTTGGTGCTCCAAAAATATTCTCATCACTTTATAATATTAACATTGAACCACTGTACTCACATGAACTGATTTAAATATGTTTTTAGTACCTTTATGGATCTTGAGAGAGGAAATCACATTGCTCCCTATGGAGGCCTCCCTGAGCCATCGGATTTCAAAAAAAATATCTTAATTTGTGTGCTGAAGATGAATGAAGGTCTTACAGGTGTGGAACGACATGAAGGTGAGTAAAAAATTTTCATTTTTGGTTGAACTAACCCTTTAAACAGAGACTACAGCACTGTGTTTTACTGTATATATTTCAGTACGATTGTAACTATATGTCTTCTGTGTAGTGTCTCTTCTTTTATTATGGATCATATTTTGGAGAATGTTATCCAGGTCCCTGAAATGAAGAGAGGTTCATTAAAGTCCTACAATCAGTATAGCCAACACATTGTGCCCAGGAGAGTGGAAGCCCAGCTATAAAAAATGTGAATTTTAGCAATAGCCCTGGCCATATGAGGGATGCACTTCTCACTATTCAATAATTTATCCATTACCTTCAGGCTTATTGAATTGTTACATATCAGCATAATTATATTTCAGAAAAATTATGTAAATGAATTACCTGTACCAGGAAATCTGCACAATATCAGCCCTTGACTATATTAGTGTCACGATCACCATCTGTTCCTGTCATGTTCCTGTCACATCCCGGACTACATTTCCCATGATCCTCCATTGCTCATCACCTGCACTTACTTCACAATCACTCCACACTAATCACCACACCCAGCTGCAGCTCATTATCAGGACTATAAAGGACTTTCACTCACACCACCTCACCGCGAAGTCTTGATTTCCTTGTGTGTCATTTCTGAGCGTTTATTCCCTGTCTGTTCTGCCTGTTACCGTTTGGACTGTTACCCTGTTTATCCCTGTCTGCCGCCTGCCTCGACCTCTTGCTTGTATACCGACCTGTGAGTGATATCTGCCTGTCCTGATCATTGCCTGTTCCTTGACCACGATTCTGCCTGTTCCTTGCTGTTCCTGTTCGCTCCTGATTGACCCTGCCTGTACGACCACTCTCACTTGTAAATAAATGCTGCACTTGGATCTCCTGCCTGAGTCTCCATTCGTAACAGAAGACTTCGCCAACACAGATCCAGCAGCTTTCGTGAGTGTTCCTGTCATTACCACCATGAATCCATACGCCCAGTTGATCGGTCTCCGTCAGGGAGATAGATGCATTGAGGATTATGTAACAGACTTTATTGAACTGGCACATTTGACCTGCTTTACCGAGGAGTGTCTTATGATATTTTTTCGCGGTGGACTATCTGACCCGCTCAGTGCCGTCATGCCGATACACGATCCCAACGGGACGTTGGAACAGTATATTGAACAGGCTTTACTACTGAGCGGATCTCCCTTTACTGTGGGTGTCGCAGAAGAACGCGACACCATGCTTGATCACGTAATGGACGCCGCATCAAAGAACATTCACAAAATGGCGGCCACCATTACAACAACACCAGTCTATGTCCCAGCTGATCTCCATGAGCAACGTCACGTCTCCGCCGATCGCCCAGAGTCACGTCACGTCTCCGCCGATCGCCCAGAGTCACGTCACGTCTCCGCCGATCGCCCAGAGTCACGTCACGTCTCCGCCGATCGCCCAGAGTCACGTCACGTCTCCGCCGATCGCCCAGAGTCACGTCACGTCTCCGCCGATCGCCCAGAGTCACGTCACGTCTTCGCCGATCGCCCAGAGCAACGTCACGCCTTCGCCGATCGCCCAGAGTCACGTCAGGTCTCTAGATCAGTCCGGGAGCGGAGAGGGTTGCGTTCCAGTGTGACCGATCCACCGTTGATTTCAGTCCGAGCAGCTGGCATCCCCAAGTCTCCGTCGGCCGCTTCGCTCTCAAGCCCGGTGGCCACTTCGCTCTCCGCACTCAAGTCTCCGCCGGCCACTTCACTCTCAAGCCCGGTGGCCGCTTCGCTCTCAAGTTCGCCTATTGCAACGCTCTCAAGTTCGCCTATTGCAACGCTCTCAAGTTCGCCTATTGCAACGCTCTCAAGTTCGCCTATTGCAACGCTCTCAAGTTCGCCTATTGCAACGCTCTCAAGTTCGCCGGTTGCAACGCACTCAAGCTCACCAGTTGCCATGGACTCAAGCGCCCTGGACGCGATGGACAAGATGGCTGCTTTGCCAGTGCCTACGGGCAAGATGGCCGCCCCTTCGGTGCTCACGGAGGTAGGGGGCGTTCCAGCCATGGAGTCCACCCCAGAACCCGCTTCAGCCAGTGAGTCTGCTCCAGAAACCGCTCCAGTCGGTGAACCATCGCCTCATCCTCGGAAGAGGAGGAGGAGGAGGAGGAGGAAGAAGGCTCCTTCTGTTCTTCCCCCTCTTACGTCCAAGCGTCTTGTCCTGCCGGCGCCACCCGAGCTCCTCGGTCTGCCAGCACCACCCAAGCTCCTCGCTCTGCCGGCGCCACCTGTGCTCCTCGCTCTGCCGGCGCCACCTGTGCTCCTCGCTCTGCCGGCGCCACCTGTGCTTCTTGCCCTGCCGGCGCCACCTGTGCTTCTTGCCCTGCCGGCGCCACCTGTGCTTCTTGCCCTGCCGGCGCCATCCACGCTTCTAGCCCTGCCGGCGCCATCCACGCTTCTAGCCCTGCCGGCGCCATCCACGCTTCTAGCCCTGCCGGCGCCATCCACGCTTCTAGCCCTGCCGGCGCCATCCACGCTTCTAGCCCTGCCGGCGCCATCCACGCTTCTAGCCCTGCCGGCGCCATCCACGCTTCTAGCCCTGCCGGCGCCATCCACGCTTCTAGCCCTGCCGGCGCCATCCACGCTTCCAGCCCTGCCGGCGCCACTCAAACTCCTTGCGCTGCCAACGCCACTCAGGAGTCTTGCCCTGACGGCTTCACCCACACGCCTGGCCCTGCCGCCGCCACCCGAACCCCTTGCCCACGAACCTGCGACGGGCCCCGCTGAAATCCCCAAGAACTTTTTGGGGGGGGGCAGTATACCTAGGGGTGGGGAGTTTGTGGGTGGGAACCCTGCACGGCCGCGGTCATCAGCGGTCCCTGAACTGCCGTGGCCGCCCTTGCCACCTGACCTGCCGTGGCCGCCCTTGCCACCTGACCTGCCGTGGCCGCTTGAGCCACCTGACCTGCCGTGGCCGCCTGAGCCACCTGACCTGCCGTGGCCGCCTGAGCCACCTGACCTGCCGTGGCCGCCTGAGCCACCTGACCTGCCGTGGCCGCCTGAGCCACCTGACCTGCCGTGGCCGCCTGAGCCACCTGACCTGCCGTGGCCGCCTGAGCCACCTGACCTGCCGTGGCCGCCTGAGCCACCTGACCTGCCGTGGCCGCCTGAGCCACCTGACCCGCCATGGTGGTCGAGTTCCTGGAACCTGCATTGGGGACCCTGTTCATGTCCGCATACCAGTCCCCAATGCACCCACCCCCCCCTCCCTAGCTGTTCCATTTACGTCGCGAGGACGCGCCTTCCGGGAGGGGGGCGTTATGTCACGATCACCATCTGTTCCTGTCATGTTCCTGTCACATCCCGGACTACATTTCCCATGATCCTCCATTGCTCATCACCTGCACTTACTTCACAATCACTCCACACTAATCACCACACCCAGCTGCAGCTCATTATCAGGACTATAAAGGACTTTCACTCACACCACCTCACCGCGAAGTCTTGATTTCCTTGTGTGTCATTTCTGAGCGTTTATTCCCTGTCTGTTCTGCCTGTTACCGTTTGGACTGTTACCCTGTTTATCCCTGTCTGCCGCCTGCCTCGACCTCTTGCTTGTATACCGACCTGTGAGTGATATCTGCCTGTCCTGATCATTGCCTGTTCCTTGACCACGATTCTGCCTGTTCCTTGCTGTTCCTGTTCGCTCCTGATTGACCCTGCCTGTACGACCACTCTCACTTGTAAATAAATGCTGCACTTGGATCTCCTGCCTGAGTCTCCATTCGTAACAATTAGTAAACATTAACTAGGCTACTTAACTTTTGTTTGCTAAAAAGGGATTTAACTGGAAGCAAATATATTTTATTACTATAATGGTAAGATTCATAAATTCATGAATGATTAACGCAGATTCATAAATAGTGTGTTTGTTCAGTTTGTGTCTGTCTCCACTCACAGGTGGTGATATTCAGTGCCAGTGGAAGTTGCCCTGGATACATGCTAAAGGGAACAGACAAAATAAACTCTGCCTGCTATAGCTGCAAAGCACTAAGGGACCCGTTATATTTTTATGTTCCTTCATCTTTTAATGTGACGGAGTGTTCTATCTGGTTGACAATAGTGATGGTGTAACCATGACAAATCAAAAAAATAACTGGAGAGTAATACAAAGTCCTTCAAATGGTTTTGTGTGGGAGTCTGGAGTGTGATTGAGCAAAATCATTTTTCATGGCCAAGAAAACCTCTGTGCCAAGAATGACTGTCTGAGCCACTGGGATTGCACTTGAAGTCTACCTTTGTACTTTCTCCTTTCAACAGCACAATCAACTAAACGTTTGTAAACGAGAGCTTAGCATGGCTCACAAACACAAAGCACAAAAACACCCCCTCCTGCTTTAGTATCAAAGCATTGTTCAGTTTTTTTTTTTTTTTTTTTAGAGTAGGCTGTTTTTTGTGGGGGAATTGTTGATTGTTGTCTAGTGAATTATACTGTAAATGACTAAAGCTTCAATAAAAGCAGCTATTGACTCCTTGCCATTCACACTGCACTATCAGTTATGACAGAAATCTAAGAGGCCTGGGTAAGGACCATTAGTACTGGTTTGCATGTTTTGCATGATAAATAATTAATTGAATCCAGTATAAAACTATATCATGTATAGCCTCATTGCTGATGTAGGCTATTTGCCATTAAATACAATAGGAATAAATATATTAGTAATATTAACACAAATTCCATAACATCAATAAATGGTAAATTACATAACAGTCAGTGTCTTGATTGAGGTTGACCTAAAAATCAACACACATCCTTATCGTCATTACATAATCCTTCACTGGGTTCCTCCTTCTAATCTTGAACTATCCTTCAGGTGTTGACTCAGTACTTTCCATTCATCCCATAGCATCACTAAAGAGGATGTATGTCACATGCACCCTATAAGCGCACTCTGTTCAGCAAAGTATTTTGTGCATCTAAACTGTTAAAAGCAGTTTGCATGATAAAAGACAATCCAAAAAAAAAAAAAAAAAGTTGTAATTGTAAGAATGCAGTTGGCTTTTTTGAGCAATGCCATTAGATTGACCTTTTGTTCTGTTTTATTAGTTGTTTGTTCTGCAGTGATACCCAATCTTAGGACACAGAATGAGGATAGTTCCAGGGTTTCCAAACAAAGGATGGAGAGAAGTAGAACTTTTCATATTTCTGGGGTTTTCAGAAGCGGAAGATGGGTAAATTTCTATAGTGGTGAAACTAAAACAAATAGGCCTAGGTATAATTTATATGATAGATAGATAGATAGATAGATAGATAGATAGATAGATAGATAGATAGATAGATAGATAGATAGATAGATAGATAGATAGATAGATAGATAGATAGATAGATAGATAGATAGATAGATAGAGATTTTTTTCAAGTTTATAGGTTAAAAGGTTTAAAGGGTTAGTTCACACAAAAATGAAAATTCTGTCATTTATTACTCACCCTCATGTCGTTCCACACCCGTAAGACTTCGTTAATCTTCGGAACACAAATTAAGATATTTTTGTTGAAATCCGATGGCTCAGTGAGGCCTGCATAGCCAGCAATGACATTTCCTCTCTTAGGATCCATAAAGGTACTAAAAACATATTTAAATCAGTTCATGTGAGTACAGTGGTTCAATATTAATATTATAAAGCGATGAGAATATTTTTGGTGCGCCAAATAAATAAAATAACGACTTATATAGTGATGGCCGATTTCAAAACACTGCTTCAGAAAGCTTCACAGCATTATGATTCAGCGTGTTGATTCTGCAGTTCGGAGCGCCAAAGTCACGTGATTTCAGCAGTTTGGCAGTTTGACACGCGATCTGAATCATGATTCGATACACTGATTCATTTGTGCTCCGATGCTTCCTGAAGCAGTGTTTTGAAATCGGCCATCACTAAATAAGTTGTTATTCTGTTTTTTGTTTTTTTGGTGCACCAAAAATATTCTCGTCACTTTATAATATTAATATTGAACCACTGTACTCACATGAACAGATTTAAATATGTTATGTAATAAATAACAGAATTTTAATTGTTGGGTGAACTAACCCTTTAAGTCAAGTTTAGGCTTACAACCAGGGTTTGGTGCTTCAACATTATATTATTCACCTATCATTTCCCTCTAATATTAAGGATAACTTAGGGTAGGTTAAGGGTTAGGACTAAATTTTCATACAGGAATGTTGTTCTAGGATCAACAGGAACATGTCTACTTGACAAAATCATGGTGACCTTCTTCCAACAAGATGGAATGACTGAATTTATATATATATATATATATATATATATATATATATATATATATATATATATATATATGCTATATTGGCATGACTCCTTTTTAATTTGTGATAATTTTGCACTAATAAGGGACAACACAAACTATGAAAACATATTTTATTACATAAACAGTCTATACATAGAAAAAAACCTTAAATTTTCGATTGATCAAAATATCCAGCATTAGCATCTATCTGAACTAAACTGGGTTCTGATTGGTTCATTATATTCTAAACTTAATTGTCAATCAACTGTTGAAGCTATTAAGACCCAAAAATCTTTTACAAACCTGGGCCAAGTTTAAACCAGTAACCAGGCATCACAGCTGGCAAAGGGGCATGTCTGACTTTGACATGTATATATCGCCATTATTATGTAATCAAAATGAAAATTATTATTGCTGGTCTTCAATGATAATGTCAAGTTACTGTAATGTATTTGCACCAAAAAATTATAAGGATTTATGCTGATACCGTCCAAAACCACGCTTTGCCAGGGGTGTTTCCAAACTTTTGGAGGGCAGTGTATATATATATACAGGGCCGTTTCTAGACTTTTTGGCACCCTAGGCAAGATTCCTATTAAGATCCCCCCCCCCCCCCCCCATTTTTGTGAGTCAATTCTACTAGCTCTCTGCATGTTATATATTTACAAAAATATTTATAAGAACCCATGCATGAAAAAAAGATGATGAAAAAAAAATTTTAAACATATATTTCAGAGCAAACTGAAACTCTTAAGCTAGTTAAAATTGTATTCTACTCACAAAAATGATAGTTAATAAAATAAACTACATGAAACTGTTATTAGTTTAACTCTAAATACAATCTAATGAAGATGGTATTTTGGTGTTCATGTAGCCTACAGAAATAAAATATTTTTAAGAATGTTTTTTTTTCTCCAAAGTTAAAAAATGTGTTGAATAACAATACACCACTCATTTATGTTCTATAATTGTTTTAGCTTCTCTTTCTACAGTAGCATCTGCCTTGTGTTTCTCCAAAAATGTGTTGAGTGCACCTTATGATTGTTTGTAGAATTAATATAAAACTCTCCAGCAGAAACAGATTCTCGTGATCTACACACCCAAATCACAATGCCTGTCTGTCTGTGACTTCAACTGCACTATTACAGCATGAAGAAATGTATATATTTGAAGTTTTTAAGTTATTTCTTGATATGCACTGAATTCATGTAAACTAATTTTTATTTATTTATTTTTTGTTTGTTTTTCTGTTGAAGCTATGTTCGTTTGGCAGGTCCACGCTGGTTGTCAAACTTGTCATAGTTATGGTACTATCACTTGGTCAATTTACACTAAACAGCCATCTCTGATAATGATTTTTTTATTCAACTTTATTATGCTATAAATTAATATTCCGTTGCTGAAATGAGCATGACGTGGTAAACCTGTCCTGTGTTAATATGCAGTGTCATGTTTTGCTCGTGATGATGGAGCAACTTGTATAGAACAGAACAATTAATCAATTAGTAACATACCTGCATATTTCGCTTTCTTTTTCTCATCCTCTTTCTGAAACTAAAACACTTAATCCAGTAAGCATGGATAACGACGTTCCCTGCCGCCTTCTACGTCTCATTTCTCTATTCTCTTATTAACAGCAGCGGTTGAATCTGAGAGCTCACTTAACATCCCGATGCGATCCACTAGCCTATCACCAGGAGACTTGTCACTCAGATAATCGCAAGTAACGTTAGCCTAATCATAATGCCTCAAAATAGCAAAAGTACGAAATAATAATATTAGTAATAATAATAATAATAATAATACAATAAATAAATAAAAAATCTTGGAGGGGCGGGGGCTCTCACTGGCGCCCCCCAGCTGTTTGCGCCCTAGGCGACCGCCTTGCTTGCCTATGCCTAGAAACGGCACTGTATATATATATATATATATATGTATGTATATATGTATGTATATGTATATATATATATATATATATATATATATATATCGAGAGTTTAATATAGATTAATATAGATATAGATATATCGAGAGATTAACCCTTTCGCACGTAAGTTTCAAATATTCTGTCTGACCCCCCAGCGTGAGTTTTTTGAAGCAACCGTTATTTAGAACGTATCACTTTATGGTTTCCATGGTGACGCGTCATTGCTTGTTATGTGGCACACCGCAGCACTGTATGAATGATGATCTGCTTTCATTTGATTTTTCCTTTTTTATTCAAAATATTCTCAAATTTGTTAACTATAGCATGAAATATCTAATATTCAGATTGCCAAATATGTGCAAGTGGATGTGTTTTGCTGTTTAAACACCTTTATAACGATCGCGTTAGTTGAGCCATATGAGCGATGGGCGCGCGCAGCCATGTTAGTTTGCACCACGCAGAGAATCGGATCTGTTGGATTTACAACCCGTGAATTTATCCACTTCTCCCGAAATACATGAAAGTAAGTGTGCCGGTGAACTGGGGAAGAATAGAGTAAGCTTTTAAGTTACTTTCACAATGTGTATCTGATATGAATTAAACGTGTTGTCAAGTTATAATGGAAAGGGTTGTTATTTCCGCTTCTATAGACATCATTGTGTATTTTACAAACTCTAAATATATTGTTTTGTTAGTACTCATGTGTATTTAAATGTCTGAAACCTGAAATGAACATTATTTGGTTGAAAACACTGCATATATGTGATATATGAAAAGCGCTGCGTGTGTCCGTCTCTGGTTTAGCGCCAGTTAAAGCGCGCACGCACATTTGAATTTGGCAGTTGATCACGTAATGCACTGAACGTTCTAATCACACCGGTGTGATCGTACGCTCCTGGGGCCAGCCAAGACTGATCACACCGGTGTGATCGTACGCGTCAAAGGGTTAATTATGTTGATCAGAAGAGAGAAAGATGTGTAATTTGTCGTCACTCCCTCAGAAGTTATAGAAACACCTAAACAGCAGCATTCTGTAGACTAATTTAATGGCAAAATGTACGCTTATTATATTTTGGCGTTTTAACAGTGTTTACAAGACAATGTTTTAAAAACCACAAAAGTACAAAATATAAAGTTCAATACGCGCTCCCGAGATCTTTCACCTGAAAAGGTTACTATAGCAACACACGCTGCTGAAGCGCTGTCAGTTAGGAATGAGTCTATTGTAATTAATTATCAGTGATCACTCTTTATATTAAACCTGTAATCTAAAAAAGTAACGTTAGACTAGTATCGAAATGCGCCACAAGATTTTCGCGACGCACGAGACGAACTAATCCAGTAGAAACAGAGCGACTTGAAGCCAGTGAATAATGTGCACTGACTGCACGAGGCAGGCAATCAATGACAACATACATATCGCTCCTTAATAGAGTCGGGACACCCAGCCCTTATCCTGCGATTTGTGCAGCGGAGACTCGCGTTCATTCTGCATACCACAGAGAGGAGCGATAAAATGAGCAAAAGACGCGAATTGTGAGCAGTAATTAAGCGTTTATATGCGAATCTCTCCGTCGCACTAAGATGCGGTATAACTAACCGGTGCGGGCGGCGCGCGCGCTCTTGATGTCATCTGAGACCAGAACAGGACAATTGCCGAGTTGATGAACCTGTGCTGAGAGACAGAAGCGATGGGATTATTATTCTAGCCAGAGGGGCAGAGGTTTAATACTTCCTGGATTAACTCTGTCGTAATTGGAGCGGCTACAGACAGAAGAGCAACGCGCTGCTGATATTGTGCGCCCGTTTCAACGCTTGACGCTCTGGCGGGACTCTGACAGGTGAACGAGGCTATATATTACATTCAGCAGTTTTTTATTTACCTCAATCCACAAATCCTCAAAGTGGTCTTTGCTGAAGAAGCAGCAGCTGTATTTGAGAGGTAGGATGCTGATCCACTACCTAACACAGCTCTGATTCTCGAGAACACATTTGGACCGTATTCACCGCCAGCTGTTTCATATGGGCGAAGCGAGAACTCGGTTCCCTTCGTGTTGGACATGGGCTCGCTGTCAGGATAACAGTGTGTCCGATCCAGAGCGGGAGAAACGATGGGCCGAACTGTTCGATCAGCTGGACCTAAATAAAGATGGGAGGATCGATGTGAATGAGCTGCGCACCGGATTAACCTCATGGGGGATCCTTCGCAGTGAGGTAGACGAGGTAGGTCGCTCGGGATGTCAGAGTTGCTCATGTTCATTTCTGTGAGCTGTGATGTTGTGATGAACTGAAAACACCTGAAAGCTCAGCATATCATATTTTGTTTTTGATAAATCCACACAAGAACTTATGCTTACTTTCAGCAGGAGTGAAACTTGCTCAGCGTAATGCTGCTGTGTCCTCGACCAAGGACAAACGATCCCGTGTAATTTATTTAAGAGTTAGACTTTCCACGTTGCAATATTGACAAACCTCCAGACTAATTTCGTTGCTTATGTTAGGTGACCTGAAAGTTAAGGCAGGGCGAGATGTGACGCCATTAGTTAAGGTTCTCCACCAGGGGTCCAGGGTCAAAATACAATAAATAAAAAAAATAAATAAATCAATAGGCATTGAATAATCTTGTAAACTGAAATCATATTTATATTTATTTTCCCCCAGTAACTTGTTTTAAATGAAGAACATACAGAACTTCTGGAATACAGAACATGCAATCACAAAATGAATTATGGTTAATTAATTCACAAGTAACTTTATCATAATTATCTCAGTGTAGATAATTGAATATTGTTTTGGACAACAAGGGGCCATCGAGTCAAAAAGGTTGATAACTATACACATGTTCAAAAATAAGAAGTGTAAACTGCGCTGACCAGATGCAGAAAGCTGAATATACACAGTAAAATCTCCAGAGTTAAAGGGATAGTTCACCCAAAAATGAAAATTTGAGGTTTATCTGCTTACCCCCAGGGCATCCAAGATGTAGATGACTTTTTTTCTTCAGTCGAACACAAATTATGATTTTTAACTGCAACCGCTGCCGTCTGTCAGTCAAATAATAGCAGTGATTGGGAACTTGAACAATAAGAGTCGAAAAAACTTCCATAGACAAATCCAAATTAAACCCTGCGGCTCGTGACGGCACATTGATGTCCTAAGACACGAAACGAACGATTTGTGCGAGAAACCGAACAGTATTTATATAATTTTTTACCTCTAATACACCACTATGTCCAACTCCGTTCAGCTTCCGGCTAGTGAGGTCTGATCGCGCTCTGACAACGGAAGTGATGTCTCGCGCTCATTGAAGTATATGGGCGAGACATCACTTCCGTCTTCAGAACGCGTTTTTTGACCTCACTAACAGGAAGCTGAACGCAGTTGGACATAGTGGTGTATTAGAGGTAAAAAATTATATAAATAATGTTCGGTTTCTCGCACAAACCGATCGTTTCGTGTCTTAGGACATCAATGTGTGGTCACGAGCCGCAGGTTTTAATTTTGATTTGTCTAAGCAAGTTTTATTTACTGTTATAGTTGAAGTTCCCATCTACTGCTATTATTTGACTGACAGACGGCAGCGGTTGCAGTTAAAAATCATAATTTGCGTTCAACTGAAGAAAAAAAGTCACCTACATCTTGGATGCCCTGGGGGTAAGCAGATAAACATCAAATTTTCATTTTTGGGTGAACTATCCCTTTAAATCAGCTCTGCTCAGAGTTTAACACTCTCTAAATAGTTTATGAGATAATTAAGCAATTAATAAGGCCGTGACTGAAGTCAGTTGTAGTTTTTGGTTTTCTCTTTTCTTCAGTGATTCTGCTTATTAACAGCAGGTGTTCATCACTAATGCACAATCATCACTTAATTAATTGTTTAATTATCTCATAAACTTTAACTCTGATTCAGTGTTATTTTAACACTATTTAGAGAGGGACCATATGTACTCTGAGCAGAATTGATTTAACTGGAGATTTTGCTGTGTGTATGTATATAAATATGTATATATATATATATATATATAGAGAGAGAGAGAGAGAGAGAGAGAGAGAGAGAGTTTATAATGCACACAATTTCAACATCCATGTCTGTTAAAGGTGGGGTATCCATTTGGACATTGTTGATATTTGAAATCAAC